>NC_048445.1:8049000-8349000 GCF_004353265.1 Vitis riparia
CCAAGGTTATATTTAAAATTTTCAAAAGAGCAAAGGTTATTTTTTCAAATTGGTGATCCTTAAATCATTAATTGGTAAATACAAGAAGTTTTGGGTCACACTTTGGCTAATCACAAAAGAATACGTGGTGCGGTTGCAGGAATCTAATCCCAGGTGCCAAAAACCAGATTATTTTCAAACTCTGAACCATTGCACTTGCCACAAAAATACCTACATATGCCTCTCTCTCTCTCTCTCTCTCTCTCTCTCTCAACAGTAGCAACACTTCTCGATTGTCCTAAACCGTCCCCGCGTGTCAATATAAAAGGGACCTCAGTTCCCCTTCTGTCTCTCACCAACTCACAGTTTTCCTCTCCCCACACACACACACATTGAGAGAAAAAAACACAGCTTCGTCCATCACACAATAGACACACATCTTCATTCTCTCCACAGAGTTTATTTCATCTCCATGGACGCAGTTCAGTCCATTGTTTTCGTCCACGATATGGAAAGGATTGTGTTTCGAAGAATTATTGATATGGGGACCGATGTCCAACTCTCCTAGAGGATTATTTCCTTCTGGCTATGACTTTAGGCAAAAGGGTATGATGATATAGTGAAACAATTGTGTTGTCATGATGATCATGAACTCTTGGCCCCTGCTTGTGCCGAGGTCGCCTTGGCTTTTCTCTCAACTCTGATTTGCTTCAGTCCAATTCTTCGGATGTCATTCTGATCACTGCTACACCCAACCATGTAGATATTGTTCGCTTTGAGCCCAAGGGGGCCCTCACAGCTTTAAAACGCGTCTACTTGGTTAAGAGGAACCTCTACATATATAGCGCTAGGAACATTCTCCCCTATCCGATGTGAGACATCACAAACACACCCCCCATGCAGACACAACGTCCTCGTTGTGTCCCACGGGATTGCGGGGTCAAACATACCAACACCCCTTACGGAGTCAAACAAACCCCCACATCGGGGTCGGGGATCGGCTCTGATACCATTTGTAACGACCCGCACCTAACCAGGTAGATATTGTCCGCTTTGGACCCAAGGGGGCCCTCACGGCTTTAAAACGCGTCTACTTGGTTAAGAGGAGTCTCTACATATATAACGCCAGGAACTTGCTCCCCTATCCGATGTGAGACATCACATTCTGGGTGTCATTCCTCACTCCATGAGGCATTTAAAAACAAAGATTCCCTCTCTAAGTACATTTCTGGGCTCTTTGATGGAGTATAGGGTGTGATTTTCAAGGATATTTTGGAAGAGAGAGGACTCAAGGCTGATAATAACACTTATGATGAAGCCCATGATATTGAAACTGCTGCAAAGGTTGAGAGAAAATGGATCCGACCATTAAAAGAGGGGACAAACCAGCAGGGTGGCGCTGCAGTCCCGCCAGGGCTTTCCCCAGTAAATGGGATGCCAGATGTGGCAATTAGGGCTGGATCCAAACTCAACCCTTTTGCGAAAGAATGGAATCCGTGGCAAGAGAGAGCACCCGAGGAAGATCGAAGCTTGTTCATCACCTTCTCCAATGGATATTCTCTGAGCAATTTCCAGATATGGCAGTTTTTTACTACGTAAGTATTGAAACCCCAGGCGAATTTTGCTTTTCCCCTCAGGAAGTACGTACGTATATAAGGAATATTCAACACATGCATGCACTAAAATTAGAAGGAATTTAACATACATACTATACATTTTCAAACTCAATCCAAAAGAAATGTATGTGATGAAGATGATAGAAATCTGAATGCGACTGATATATTAGACTGTTAACTAATAATGTTGCAAATGTTACAGGAAGTATGGAGAATGTGTAGAAAGGGTTGATGTGAACCGGCGGGAGATGGATTACGGACTACCGTTGTCCGGGATGGTGGTCTTCAGTACATCCACTGTGCGAGCCTTGATCCTCAACTGCAAAGACCAAGCCAAATTTTCGGTCCATGGAAGGCCACTCCTGCCCTTGAATTGTAAAACCAACCAAATAATATTCTACTATTATTGTTTTTTTTTTTCATAGTCAAATAAGGTTACATATTCTAGGGTTATTTGATTAAAAGGGATGGAATGATAATTTGTAAATCTAATTCTCCACTTTTTGGGTTTAAAAATACCTTTTTTTTTTTTTTTGTTTTGATAAAAATGCTCTAACTTTTTTCTTGTAAAAATATCTTTTTCTTTTAGAGTTTTATGTAAATAATTGAAATATTGAAAGGCATTTATGTTAAAAATGAGTTACTTAGACCTTAACTTCCTATTGTGCCTTTAAGAAAGCAAGATAATGATCAAATCAACTCATAATTACCTCATATAAGTGACAAGTGAAAACCTTTGCATCCTGCTCAAATGAAAATCATCCAGCATTGCTTCCGTCAAATCTTATGAAAATATAAAATTTCCTATTTTTGCTTCAATCTTAGTGGTTGGAGGTGAAGATCTCTCTAAAATTTCCTTTCTCTCATCTAAATGAAAAATTTTAAAATCTTTGTTGAAACTTTGAAGTGAAGGCCAGTAGTACATATATGTATTAAAGGATACCCGTAGATCATAGGTGCATGCATCTAACAATCTAGGAATACTAAATCTAATTGCAGTAGAATACAAAAGAAAAAAAAAAAGAAAAAAAGAACTTCAGATCTAGGGCTTAAAAAACTTTAGCTTTTGATCTAAATGTTCCTAGATCAAAACTCTGCTTGAAGAACATAATCTCAACTACCTGACAGTCTTCCACTTGGTCACTCCTTCTTTAGCCCTAAGCACTTATGTCTCAACTACCTGACAGTCTTCCACTCAGTTACTCTTTTTTTTGCCCTTAACACTTATGTAAAGTGGTTACACAATCTCCTTAAAGAGAAAATGATGGAAGCTCTCTAGAAGACAATAATTTGGAATTGTTAAACCTAAACCCTTAAAGGGTATTCTTTATGGGTTTAAGTGACCTGACCCTATCTTGTGTTTAGGTTACTTAATCTAGTTCATTATGTCCTAATTAATTAATTAGTCATATTGTACTCCAATTAATTAATTTGATATGCCAATTTTGAAGTGGACTCAAGTATATGCCACTAAAAAGAGTTAACTGTATTTCAATATTTTATGTAATTACATTGAGCTGAAATTTGATTAAATTTAATTAACTATCATCCTTGAGTCTTAGATTCTTATGTGATCTACTAATATACTCTAACTCTCAAAGAGCATATTTCAAATTTCCTTCAAGAATTACTATGATCACAAATTTCATAATCACATGTCCTTAGGATCGCCTAAAGGTCAGGGACATATTGTCTCAATCTTATGAGATATCTTGATGCCTATCTTTAGAATATTTATCTACTTTAATCAATACTAACTCCATCCATGATGAATACATGATCACCTTAAGGTTTCACCCATAGGTCACAACCATTGAAGACTTCAAAATTAGTTCAATATTCTCTCAAGGTTGAGACCTCATGCAACGTAACTTATTAAATCATGATTATTTGATAGTCAATATCATAATTCACTGTAGGTCTTGTCCAATGTGTAACCATACACACTAGTGTATTCATCATAAGAAAGTCATCTCGATGACCAAGATAAATCATCTCTCTAATTAAGTGGCACTATACTATAGTTTCTAATGAATTGCTTAATTCCATGAATTGATTGTGGATCATTTATTATATTGGAAGGAATTCATGACTTAGATATTTTGTGTAACTCCTAATGCATCCAAGTTATGTACAATACAAGTGATATAGGCATAAATCTAAGATACTAAATAATGCAATCAAGGATAAAAGGGGGAAAAAAATCATAACATATAAATCTATTAATGAAATCTTATTCTACTACATCATGTCATACTTTCAAAGACTTTATCCTAACAAACTCCTAGTAGCCCTCAAATCATATCAAGCATACATTTGACACCTATGTTATCCCTATGACCATAAAAAACTCTACTAGGTAAAGTATTAGTTAAGAGATCTATCAAGTTCTCCATAGTATCTTCTCCATTATAACATCACATCTCTAAACTATCTCATGTATAAAGTGATATTTCCTCTCTATGTATTTACCCTTTCTAATAGTTTCTTTGTTTTTTTAGGCTATGTCACTACCCTACTATTATCACAAAACAAGATCATGGGTGATACAACTAAGGGAACTACCTAAAGTCCCATAAGGAACTTCCTAAGCCAAATGACTTCCTTTACTATTTCAAAAACAACATATTAAATTTATATAGTAGAGCCAAAAATACAAGATTGTTTCATACTTCTCCAACTAATAGCCTTACCACTTAGAGTAAACACAAAACTAGAGGTAGACTTGTAAGATACCCTATTAGATTGAGAGTATGAATTCTTATACCTAAGGGGTACCAAATCATCACAATGATACATAAACATATAATCTCTCATTCTCCTAAGATACTTGAGTGTATGCTTAATTATTGTTCAATTCCCTAGTCTTGATTAGACTAATTTTGCTTACCATTTGTACAACAAAGAAAATATTTGGTTTAGTATATAGTAATGCTTATATAATTTTACCCACTATAAATGCATAGGGTACTACCATCATGTGATTTTTCTCCTCAGGTGTATTAGGACATTGATCCTAAGAAAAAAAGGCTCCATAATTTAAGGATAGCAAACCCTTCTTAAAGTCCAACATCACATACTTAACCAAAACCTTTTGTCAAAGTAGGTGGCTTAAGATAGTGTGATTTTCCTATTCTTGTGGTCCCTAAGGACATTAATCCTAATGATATATTGTGTTTTTCTCAAATCTTTCATCTAGAACTAATTAGATAACCAAATCTTGACTAATGACATTTACCTTACATCATTCTTAATGAGTAGAATGTCATCAACACACAAGATAAAAAACACCACCATTCTTCTTTGTGCCTTCTTGTACACCCAAGGCTCATTTTCACTTTGGTCAAAATTAAGAGTCTTGATTACTTGATCAAAACACTTGTCCCATGAGTAAGATGATTGTTTTTACTTTAATTCATAAATAGATTTATACAACTTGCATTTTCGATCTTTTCTATGAATCTGATTGATTACATCATATAGATGTTCTCATCAAGATAGTTGTTCAAGAACGTTGTCTTGATATTCATTTTTCATATCTCATAATTGATATTGTCTACAATAGATAGAAGTACTCTGATGAAGTTGAGCTTGTCTAATGATGAAAAAGATTCTTCATAGTTGAAACCAATTTTTTGACTATAACCTTTAGCTACAAGCCCAACCTTTCATCTACTTCTCTCTTCCTCTTATAGACCTACTTGTACCTTATGTGTTTTGTCTCCTTTATGTGCTTTTAAAAGTGCCTAAACATTGTTAGAATACATTGATTCTATCTCTACCTCCATAGTTCCTTGCCATAGATGAGCATCAACATGGCTTGTCATTTCATCATAATCTATGAGATCAATCTCATGTTCTTCTTGAATTGCCTCAAAAGACTAGCCCAAATACATAAACTTATTTGATTGTATAACAACCTTCCCGCTATGACAAGGCTCTCGTGTAATAGAGGTATCGAGAAGGATTAGTGATTGAACTTCTAGGTCCAAAGTTTTCTATGCTATTGTGGGAGTGTCTTCTAGTATTCTCCAATCTATATTACATTTTGCCTTATTACTTATCATATAGCCTTTTTTCCATAAATCTAGCATTTGTTGTTATAAATACCTTATGGTCAACTTGATTATAAAAGTAATGATTCCCTAGTTCCTTTTGGATATCCTACAGACTGACACACCTCTGACCTTGCTTCTTACTTTCCTACCTTTGATTTTAACACACGATTGTACACCTCATATGTGAATATGTTACAAATTGGGTCTACAGCTTATCCAAATTTTCAAATGAGTTAAAGATACTAACTTGGAAAACACTAGGTTAGGGAGGTAAGCCATAGTTTTCAAGGCATATCCCCAAAAGGATGTATAAAATGATAAGAAACTCATCATAGCTCTCATCCTGTCCATCAAAGTTTGATTTCTTCTTTTCACTATTCCATTTTGTTGTGGAGTTCTAGGTGTACTCAATTAAGATATAATCTCATGCTCCTTGAGGAAAGAGTGAATTGATTGGACTTATGTTAACTGACCACCTCAATCTTAACATGTTTATCTAATTGGTTTTTTTCGATTCCGCCTTAAATCCAATGAACTTATCTAAGACATCGAATCTCCTATGCATTAAGTAAATATATCTAAACATAGAGTAATTATTGATACAGGTGATAAAGTACTTATACCCTCCCATGCATGGGCATTAAAAGATCCATGTATTTCATTATGCTCCAACTCCAAACATTCTTTGGGTTTATATGATTTACCAATAAAGGTTCTCTTAGTCATTTTACCTCATATACAAGATTTGCAAATCAGAGAATCCTCATAAATCAAAGTGTCTAATGATCCAAACTTAATCAGTCTTTAAATCTTATTTAGATTAATATAATTTAGGCATAGGTGTCAAAAATAAGTTTGATTAGTGTTAGTTTCATTTCTTTTTAGTGAGATATGATTGTTTTCATTCCTTAACAATAATAATAACAAAGTAACATGATATAGATTTTCAACTAATGATCTTAAGCATATGAATGAATAATTCATTTTACGTAAACTAGAAATCAAAATCAAATTCTTTCCAAACTCAAAGGCATAAAGATGATCTTTGAGTTCTAGAAAACTTTTGTTCTCTAAGATAAGGATAATATCTCATACTATTTGCACAACTATCCTCACATCAAAAGCTAAAGTTAGATACATCTCCATATCTACCATTCAGTCTTTTCCTTAGCTAAAACATCTATAAAGAATCACAAATATAGTCAGTGGCCCTACACTATTCGCCAAGAATCAATAAAAATCAACCACTAAACATGATTCATCTACAAAAGAGAATGATGCATACCTTTTTATCTTCAAGAATTCAAGGCATTCTTTTTTTTTCCGATGACCCTCTTTTCACTAAGGAAACACTTGCCCTTAATTTCCTTTGCTCTTCTTTTCCCCGCCCTTGAACTCACCATTCTACTTCTTGTTTCCATTCTTGTTCTTCTTCTTCTTGATAGAAGAGCTTGAAGGACCCTTGACTATTATATGAACATCCTTTTCATATTTGAGATTCCCTTCAGCCATCTAAAATTCTCTCATATACTCCAACAAGTTCATTAACAATTTATTCATGTAATACTGGAGCTTGAACTACTTGAAGGGTTGATGTGTAAAAAGGGTAGATGTGAACTGGGTGGAGTTGAGAAAAGGATTGTCATTGATCAAGAAGGTGGTGTTCAAATCTTCAACTAACCACTTCAGAAATGATCAAATTAAGCATACAATCTAATGTAATAATATAGAATTTATATTAGATTGGATACTTAATTTGGTCATTTTTGTAAACTTGGAGGCTAGTATTATATATATGTATTGGAGGTAGTATATTCTTTCTTATTGTCTCATAAATGCTTCTACTGCAACCAATGCATTAATACATTTCATTACAGAATAGGACTTTCAGTACATATTCTATAATTAAATTGTACATTCTTTCTTATTAAAAGAATAGTATATTTAACCAAGAAGTATATAAAATCTTAATTATTTTTTAGATAAATATATTAAATTTGAAATTTCAAAACTTGCATGCTAATTTTATGTTTTTTTTTCCCAATAATATATATAAGAAAACACACTTTTCTTATAAATTTATATTTATCATATTTTTATAATAAATAAATAATATTATTAAATAATATTAATAATTGTTTTAAGATCCTTTTAGGTATAAAATGTTTATAAAGTATGTGTAGTATAATATAAATATGTATAGATAATTGTGCCAAAATGATAACATAATATTCAGAAAATAACCTTTATTTATTAATTTTTTTAAAATATAGTAAGGTTATATATATATATACATATATAAAAGATTCCATTTTCAAGCTACTTAAGGAGGCATGATTCTCATTTGTAAGCACGATTCATTTTTCGCTCTTCTTCTCATCTTAAGCTCCCCCTTCTTTCTTCTTTCTCTCTCATCATGTAAGCCTTTAAGCGCAAAACTTTCCTATCCTTATCCCTACCATTGTAAAGTATTTCGTTCCCTATTTCTCCTAATATGTATGTTTTTTAAGTTACATAATATAAAATTTTATGTTTCTTTTTTTTAAATTTCTTTGTTAAATATCTATATATTTTTCAATTTCTTTTAATTTATTTTGAATTTTGACATAATTTATATTTTCATTACATATATATATATATTTTTTAAAATATGAGGGTTATTTGTATATAAAAATAAAAATAAAAATAAAAATAAAACACACATTTATCTTTATACAGATTGTGGTGTGGTTGTGCATGGTAAAGGCCTACACCATCACACAGGGAATATTAGTTCCACGTGATTAACGCAATCAAGTGATTCACGTGTACAACATCAACTAGTTGTATCCAAAGGCCTCTCCTTTCCTCTTTCTCCTGATTCTATGAAATTTTAGTTAAATGATTTATATATTATTTAAAATTAGTTTAATGGTTTTTAAATTTATTAAATAATTAAATTATTTATAAATCATTTTATCTAATTTATCAAAATAAAGAAAATATTTATATTACATTCTCATTTTTTTAAAAAAAAAAAAATTCGTACGTGTTGTCCGGGTTTGAGAGTCAACAAATGAAAGAACAAGACTGAAAAAGGCACGTCATCACGTAACTTTCTCAGAAAATGAGAGGAAAATTAATAAAAATAAATAAATACATAAAATAAAGAATGACCAATAAGTCTTTGATTTTCCACGTCATCTCCCTCGATGTCGCATCTTCTAACCATATCCCTCTCTTCTGCAATTCTCGTTCCTTGCGTTCTCTCTCTAAGGCAACTCCCTCTTTCTCTCACTAAAGCCTTCCTCTCCTCCTCGCGAAATCTCAGCATGGACTCTTCAGATTCTCAACACTTCCAAAACGTCGTCGTAATGAGGCACGGAGACCGCCTCGACAACAGCGAGCCGCTCTGGGTGTCCACGGCGGCGAGGCCGTGGGACCCGCCGCTCGCCGACCCCGGCAAGGTCCGGGCTTTCTGCACAGGCCGGAAGCTCCGATCCCAGCTGGGTTTTCCGATCCACAGGGTTTTAGTGTCTCCGTTTCTCCGCTGTGTTCAGACTGCCTCCGAAGTGATCTCTGCTCTCTGCGCCATCGATGACGATCCCGTCAATATGACAGGCGAAGGTGTCGCCATCGATCCTTCCAAGCTCAAGGTCTGGTCTCTCTATCAATAGCTTTGTTTTATATCATTTGTTGACCTGGTTCTTATCAAATCTCGCGTATGTGTGCATGTGTGAAATTGGAGTTGATTGAATTATGTCTGCACTCTGTTTGGTCTCTGAGAAATAAGGGACTAGAAAATAATTTTTATTTAATAGGAAGGAGATGTATTAAGCTCAGTTTTGTGGAGGTTTTGTCTCACAGGATCGTGAATGGTAGACATGTGTATATTGTGAATTTGATTTGATTTTGATCGAATGATGTCAACACTCTGTTTGGTTGCTGAGAAACTAGAGGACAAGATAGCTTTGGATAGGAAAGAGAAGCGTTAGTTACAGTTAGTCGGAGATTTTTGTCTCAAAGGCTTGTGTAGAAAAATTTCCTGATATAGATTCATTCTTTAATAAACCTAGTCTTTTCAAACTTTGTGTATACATATATGTATGAAATTCAATTTGATTGAATGGATTTTACTCTGTTCCCTGCATAGAAGATTTCTTATAGGAAAGAGATGTTCTATGTTCAGCTGTGCGAAGGTTTTTGTCTCATGGGGTTGCCAAAAATTAGAAGATTTTAAGCATTTTTCGTTTTGTTGAAACATAAGAAAGAGGTGTTTCAGGCTCAGGCTGGTGGAGGTTTTTGTCTCATGGTCGAAATTTTTTTGTTCCAAATTTGTGCTTTCCTTTTGCTGTTTACTTTGTCTCAGGAGCCAAACATGGAAATTAGGTTGGTGGTGTCAGTGGTCTTTTCTTGACTTGGCGGAAACATCTGGGAAAATGGTTCACAACTTTGGTGGAAACATCTGGGAAAATGGTTCACAACTTTGGTGGAAACTTTGTTGAGTAAATAAAAATATCATGATTCTGGTTTGTTGAAATTAGATTGGTGGAAGCATCTGGGAAAAGGATGCACAAGTTAGGTCAAAGTTTTATTTAGAAAGTAAGAATATTATAATTTGGCTTGTTGGAAACGATATGTTGGAATTTGTGGCAGTCAAATACAGGCTGAGGAAATTTTTGACACCCAATTTGGAAATCAAAAGCTATGGGTGATTCAGATTGATTATAAAATCTAGTTCAAATCCTTTCATGCTGCAGTGATAAAACATTTTTGTTATCAGAACTAATTGATGAATGATTAAAACATTCTAGCTATTTTTGCAATTGCAGTTTTTCAGTGATATGACACTGAAGAGAGGTTGATAAGAATTTAAGTATTAATCTATGAAAGAAAACTAAAAAGTTACCGTCTTAAGGAGACAGTCTACAATTCCACACCCTTTGCGTTGCTTTGCTTATACGCTAGCTGTAAACTTGGTGAAGACAGTGTGAAAACAGCATGTAAGATTCACTAACAGCATATGCAATTCAGTGTTCAACCTTGGAAGTTTGAGTCTTAGAATAAAACCAAACAATAAACCCCAATCCACATGCACCAAAATTGAAAAAACTAGCAGTAACAAAAGACATAGCATTTGCCTATTATCATGGATGACATGCACTCTATCTTCCACTCTGCAAAGCTTATGGAAATTTTGATGTGGAAGAGCTTAGATGGTGAACCACATGGATTTCTTAGAAGTATCTGTACTTGGTTTTACTCATTAGGAGAACATATAGACTCTTAGCTTGTTGGCGTTATTTTGCACTTGAAAAGGCGGATCCTGGAAGGTCTACTGAAAATTCCTCTTAGAATTGTTCGTACTGGACTACATTTTTAGGTACCATGACAGTAACAACTCTGCACTTCTTCAAATAATGAAAATCGTTCATTGATATATCTTACTATTCTTACAATCTCAGAGATACAAAAAACTCATCCATGGGCTTGGAACACATTTTATTTCCTGATTATGTTGTGTCCTAAAACCAATTGAGCCCTCAGGTATATACCCATGTTCTAACAGGGAATTAAAATTTCCCTAAGAGATGGGAAAGATATGTGCAGATTGTCACACGGCTTTTTAACACATATTTCCCCACCAATGATGAAAACCTTGTTGATATGGGAAAGAGTATTACCTGGTTCTGTCAACAATGAGAAGCTTATTGGAAAAGGAACACGGTTAGTCTTCTGGAGATTCTCAAGTTTTGTGGGACATAAACGGAACAAACAAGACATTGATGCCCTCCTCCCTATAAATTTTTTCCTCTCTTTTTCACATCACACGCAGCTACAGCTAATTGGTGACTTTTATTTCCAACTAATGCCTCTACAGATATTGTATGTACATCCACCATATGACACAAGTGAAATTACTTCCTCTTCCTTTTGAGACTTAAGTTCCATCTGTTACTTCCTCTTCCTTTTGAGGCTTAAGTTCCATCTAGATTTACATGCTAGAATTTGGTGTACTTCAGAAGCTGATAAATTTTCTGCATGGGCTGTTAATAAATGGGATTTAATTGGTACCAAATCAACGTATATCCAGATGCACTCTGATGAAAAGAAATTATCTAACAGTTTTGATCTGGTATCTAACAGATGCAAATACATTTATTCCGAATTTGTCTTTCATTGTTCTCTGATTTGTTGATCTGATGCAATGAGCGGATAAGAAATGTTAAGGTATGCTCAGAATGCTCATGGATGAACTTCCTCCCCCTGTGGATGTTAACACTCAAACAAATTTTTTAGGGGCTTCTTAATACCCAAAAGATAAAAACAGAAAAATGGATGAAATTATTTATTCAAATGCCCACAGGATCTCACCATATCTTAAATTGATGTGATTTGCATTCCTGTAAGATGATTTGATCAGCATATGTCTCCAGATCAGAAAGTTAACCAGATCGATCCAGCCTTAACATTTACCTGCTTGAATTTTTTTTTTTTTATACTTATTTTTCAGGTATCAATTGAGTTTGGATTATGTGAGATGATGAGCAGGGAAGCCATAAGGCTTGAATTGGCTCCTAAAGATGGGAATTGGGGTTTCAACGTATCAGAGCTTGAAGCTATGTTACCGGCTGGTACAGTGGATACTACTGTGGAACGAGTGTACCAAGAAGTATGCATGACACTAACATATTTTCTTTTTTTTTTTTTGCTTTATAATTGAAATTTTCTTGGTTACCATAACCGTATATGCATTTGTCTCCCCAAACAATATTATATGTACTGAGATGGACTCTTTGCTTGAGGTATAGTTGCCACAGTATGAAGAGGGGGTGCCAGGTTCAAGGATCAGATACGAAAAGGTTATTCAGGCCCTTGCAGATAAATTCCCTTCAGAAAACTTGTTGCTGGTCACACACGGTATCTTCAATTTCTTTGTTCTGTATTTTAATTTCATTTTTAACGATATGATGTCTATCCTTTGAGACTATAACATACCTTGTCTTGCAACCCAGGGTCTGCAAGATGCATTTGTATCTGTTGCTCTATCCCTTAACTTGGTGTCTGAGCACCAACTGGGAACAAAATGATTTCTTTTTGCTTGTGCATTGCTCTCAATAGCATTTATTTTGCTTTCCCATGAGATTTATTCTATAAATCATACTATTCGTGCATTCAGAAAATATTCGGATACAACATAGGATTTTTACTCATGGCATTCAATGCCTTTGATATCCTTCCAATATGGTTTCTAAACACTCCTCTAAATTACTTGTGCCATGATTATCCTGTGCAGGGGAAGGTGTTGGGGTTTCAATTTCTGCATTCATGAAGGATGCTACAGTGTATGAAGTGGATTATTGTGCATTTTCACACTCAAGAAGACCCATCTTCTTTGGTAATAATGAGTCATTTACAGCAGGGAACTTTCAGGTACTCACAAAACACGGTCAAACTGGTATCAGTTACTACCCCTTGAGCCCTATTACCAATCCTGTGTAACATGTAATTTATTTAAGTTCCTCCATTTAAACTCCTCCAGTGGGAGGACACTCCTAAAGCCTGAAACTCATTGAATGTACAAGGCATCAAACTTGATATTGATCTTCCTTCAGGAAGAGATCAATTTATTTCTTTTAAGTGCTAATGATTGAGAAGAGCACAAACATTGGAGAAATGAAAGAAACTTCTTGTTGTATTTGTTATGTTGTTGCAGCACATAATTTTTATGCCTTTTTTTTCCTCATATTTTAGAGGAAAGCATATTTTCATTGCCCTAAAACTTATGTCTTGCATCATTTTTAAATTTGTCTTGTGAATTGTGCTATATTTATGGAATAAAATATTATGGTTATGGATATTTGGATTACTAATCTCAGAAAAGAGTCTTAGTACAAGAATAGCAGTCACTAGCGTATTTGAATGCCACTACAGAAACTAGTGTAGAAATGTTAACAGCCTTGTGATCTCTAAATTTACCTAAATCACCACTCTGACGGGCTCGGAAGGGGCTCCATATGATCAAACATGTCGGTTGGGAAGTCATCGAAGAAGCTGTCCGGAGTCATGGGGTTCTCCTTTCGTTTCCCACAGCTTTTGCAACTTTCCAGTTCAAAAAATGTTGGCTCAACAGGAAGTTGAGCTCCATTCCCCAGTTCCTGAGAAACATCTCGGTCTCCAAACACATCAAAAAAGTTGGGATCGTCAAGTCTAGCCACCAGTTCTTGGCTCTCTGGCGAGAGCATGAGGGCTGGTTGGGGTTGTGGGAGGTGAGGGAAGGGGAATTGTGCTTGGGACTCCAGGCATGGAGTCTTCTGATCAGCATGGTTGAACTGAAGTTGGAAAAGGTTGGTCTCCAAAGCCGGCAAGTTAGGCTCTACCATATCTGGTAAACCCACCAACTTGATCATTTCAGAGTTGTCAATATAGGATGATTTTGAGGATAAGTCTTCCTCCATTGAAGCACTGAAGTTGGGGACCTGAAAAATGAAGAAAAACCGACATCACAGACAAAGAGACGATGGAATTTCTGTTCCCCAGAGTGTTATGAGTTAATGTATTTGGTTACCTCTAGAGTTGGGAAATCATGAAGAAATGGGACTTCCCCAGGGTTTTTGTGTGATTGGGAAGAAGATGGTGAAGAAGATGGTGGAGTCTGCAAAATCCTGGCCAACCTCTTCTGCCTGCTGCTCCAAAAATTCTTCACATCATTATCAGTTCTCCCTGGCAAATACGTAGCGATTCTCGCCCATTTGTTCCCAAACTGTGCCTGCAACTCTATCACCAGCCTCTCCTCCTCTGATGAAAACTTGCACCCACTGGGAAAAATAAGAACAAAAAAAAAAAAAAAAAAAAAGAAAGAAAGAAAGGAAAATACCCCATCATCACCATCTCAATATGATAAAAATACTTCTAGTTTTATACAGCAGATGCCCCATATTATTAAATTCATCAGAATAGTAATTAAAAAATGCAGTTCGAGAAAATGCTTTCAAGATCATGGAAGTATTTTCAGAAACTGGATGCATTGCTTTATTTTCTTCTCAGAATAGACGCAGTGAACATATGACATGTTGGTTCGCCGTGTGTGTTACATAAGAAAAGAAAGGGCGAGAAAGAGCAGGAAAATGGAGTACTTCTTCAAGTTGGGTCTGAGTTTGTTGACCCAACGGAGGCGACAGGACTTGCCAGTGCGCTGCAAGAGCCCTTTGGAGCGAATGGAGCTCCAGTCTCTGGGGCCATACTTGTTCACATGGTTTATCAGCACCTCATCTTCCTCTGCCTTCCATGGCCCTTTCTTTATCTCGTCTCTCTCTCCTTCCATTCTTAATTTCACTCCTTTCCTTTCCAGTCTTCTCTGCAACTTTTCTTTCTCTCTTTTTTTCCTTGTTTGGTGACGGTTAAAGCGGTTACTGGCACCCCCCACTTCCCACTATTCACCCACATTTCCCCATTTTTTTCTCTATTTTCAAAATTTTCAAATTTACCATCATGCCCCCATGATTTTTCTTATTACCCCAAATACCACGCGAGCGGTAACAAAATTTTACCTGATTTTTTTTTCTCAAATTGTTTATGTGGATTTTGGTGGAGAATTCTTCGACAGGACACGTAGGATAATATTATCATTTTAAAATTATATATTTATTTTGTTTTGGGAGAAATTATGATTAGACATAATAGAATAAAAGTATTTGAAAAAAAATATGAAATTTTTTAGATTTTGAATATAAAAAAATTAAAATTTATTTTATTTAATATAAAAAAACTTGTTATTAAAAATTCTCTTATTATATAATAAAAATTTTATTTTACAAATTCATAAACCAAAATCCCACCTGCCAAACACCATGTTATCTTCAGACTGTCAATCGTTGCATCCGCTGCAAAATTACGTAAGACGCCTCTCTCTGTCTCTCTCAACAGTCACAACCCTTCTCAACTGTCCTAAACTGTCCCCAAGTGTCAGTATGAAATGAACCCTCAATCCCTCTTGTTTCTCACCAACCCAGTGTCTCTGTCTCTCTCCCCACGCGCACACACGAATTTTCTCTCTCTTGAGAGAGAGAAGCAAAGCTTGTTCCTCCACACAGGCACTCATTTTCATTCTCTCCACAGTTTATTTCATCTCCATGGATGCAGTTCAGGCCATTGTCGCCCTCCACCATCTGGAAAGGATTGTGTTTCGCAGAATTCTTGATATGGGGACCGACGTCCAACTCTCCATGAGGATTGTTTCCTTCTGGCTATGGCTTGAGGCAGAAGGGTACGAAGACATAGTGAAACGATTGTGCTGTCATGATGATGAACTCTTGGCCCATGCCTGTGCTGAAGCCAAGGTGGCCTTGGCTTCTCTCAACTCTGATTCGCTTCAGTCTGGTTCATTGGGTGTCATTCCGATCACTGCTAGGCTTTCTGGGTGCCGTTCCTCCCTCTTTAACATATCCAAAAACAAAGATTCCGTCTCCAAGGACATTTCTGGACTCTGTAATGGAGTATGCAGTGTGATTTTCAAGGATATTTTGGAGAAGAGAGGGCTCAAGGCTGATAATAATAACACTTGTGATGAATCCCATGATATTAAAACTACTGGACAGGTTGTGAGGAAATGGTTCCGACCAATGGGACAGGGGATGAACCAGCAGGGTGGCGCTGCAGTTCTGCCAGGGCTTTCCCCAATAAATGGGACGCCAAATGTGCGAACTAGGGCTCGATCCAAACTCAACCCTTTTGCGAAGGAATGGAACCCGTGGCAAGAGAGAGCACCCGAGGAAGATCGAAGCTTGTTCATCACCTTCTCCAATGGATATCCTCTGAGCAATTTCCAGTTATGGCAGTTTTTTACTACGTAAATATTGAAACCCTAGGCTAATTTTGCTTTTCTCCTTAGGACGTACGTATGTATGGAATATCCAACACTTGCATGCATGCTTGCATACACAATCACGAGGAAGTTTACGTGACAAATATGATAGAAATATGAATATATATTAGAATGTTCATTAATAATGGTGGAAATGTGACAGGATGTATGGAGATTGCGTAGAAAAGGTTGACGTGAACTGGGCGGAGACCAGAAGAGGACCGCCGTTGTTCGGGAGGGTGGTGTTCACTAAATCCAGCGTGCCAGCCTTGATCGTCAACAGCAAAGAGCATGCCAAATTTTTGGTCCATGGAAGGCCACTTTGGTGCAAGAAGTATCAACCCAAGAAGGAAGTATCAACCTCTCATTCTGAGCAGAATTAATTATTAAAGTTAACTTAATGTGTGATAAAAACCGCACGTGATTTTTTAAAAGACAATTAATTTATTTTTATTTTTTTAATTTCTCAAATAATTGTTCTTTTTTAGAAGGAAAAATACATTATATATAAAATGCTAGAATTATTATCATATTTATAGAAATAGATAGAATAAGAATGGAATGGAATGAAACAAGTCAAGAAGTTTTGATTCCGAGACTCAAAACTTAACTCAATGATAGGTCAGTACAAACAATGAACAGATTTCCATTGTGACAAAATGGGAGTCTTGATGGGGATAGCATTGGATCGATTTCTTTTTCTTCCCAAGGTTTTCTCAGCAGCTCCTTGTACTGAAGGAAAACCAGGAAATTTACTAATATGCAGAAAACAATGGAAAATTGGGATCCATATAGGATTCAGACATATATGCAGAAAACCAAGGTCAATATTCTCATTCCAAAACATGAGAAGGGACACCAAGGAAAATGCATCAGCAAGCAGATGGTACTGAAATCTAACATCAAAGTTTAGATAAGGTCATCCAAAGAAGCACTCCAATCCAAATGCGAGATATTTAACCAAATGATCCATCACTTAAACTGTTAAACCAATGCAGCAAAACTAACTATACAGTGAATAACCAAAACCATAGCCAGACCTCAATATTTGTACCAGCTGAGGCAAGGATTTAATTTCTTTTTGGAAACCTGACCTTTGTAAAGAGCTTAATTAAAGAATATTTTCCTTTCATTTTCCTTGGTTTTCTCAGCAACCAGAGGTAATCAGGAAAAAATGAGGAGAGCTTAGTTTAGTTAACTACATCATGCCTACAACTGAATGAAATAGGACTTTTCTAGCTAAAAAAGATGAAGAGTTCTTACAGGAATACAAAAGCAGAACACTCCAATTCTTTCCTCATAATCAGAATCCCAACTACAAAACTTGTTATGACATTCAAATTTACCATAAAAAAAGAAAAGAAAGTAAATAAAAAATTTATTTATCCCGTGCCTCGTGGACGAACTCCAAGTCCTGTCCTTATATTGGCACCCATTTCCTTGAGGTCTTCTACCTACAAATATCAGGCAGCCTGTCAGTGCATCACACAAATACTAGATCATACATACATGGTTTTTGTAATACAATGTTGTAAAAGATGTAAGCATGAGAATAATATTTAGGATATCATATTGCATTGTCCCCAAAAAGGAGCAAGGAATAGAGTTCAAATTTGAATCTTTCCACTTGATTGATATGTTTAACAATATCTTGAAGGCCAATACTCAAAATAGAGAATAAGGCTGATACAAGTGACCTAGGTTTTAGGTGCAAATTACATAGCATCAAAAGGGAAAGAGACCAAACTGGATATGATTTGGCTAGATTGTAACGGTAGATTGAGGAATGAAGGAGTAGGCTTTTAAAAGAAAGAAATGAAGAAAATGGGAGGAGCTTATCTATAATATTACATTGCCAATCCTTTTTCCAGTGTATCCAATATCACTCCGAAATGTTTATTATGATGATCACGCCTCTCCCTGTAACAATGACCCAATCCCATATTCTTCAATAGTGAGGAAATTGTAATCTCCTTTCATGTAGGTGCGCATTGAGCCATACAAGTATGTAGGGAGGTCCCAAAAGAAAATGACAAATTTGTAATTTCTATAATGCTTTCAACTATTCTCACTAACAAGTGCGGTTAATATGAGCTCATATTTAGTTAAAATTATCCACTGCAATGATCTCCACAAACTTTGCTCAAGTAGAAAACAATCGGGTTTTTTCATATCTAAGCCCTGTTGCCAAAATCATTAAAGCTCAAACATACAAACTTTTAATAAAACAAAGAACATATTGTAAAATCCTATTAAGTCTCGCAAAGTCTTAATCCCAAGTACTTGGGGGTGAGTTGCTTCTGCTAGTCTTGGATTATACACTTCAAACTAAATAAAGAAAATACCTAAAACAACCTCAAACTAAACATTAGACAGCCAGCAACTTTCAGCACCAAGAAAGCAGAATTCATACAAGTAGCTAACATATTCCAACTTTACTGAATTGTAATTCCTCCAAATGCAAACCCATTTCAACCACCTAAGGAGGCCAAAGGTACTACCAGAAACTGACAATGCCCTTGTGAGATGCGAAATACTCTGTCTCCATCCTAGGAGATTTGGGTGTTGAAAGGTTGCTTCTTCAAGTTAGCCAATTTTATTGCATCATAATCCTAATTTGAAAGAGTAATACTAGTCTCCAAATCAAGGGAAGTTATGCATTACAACTTTTTGAATGACCCAGTTGACGAATTAGACGAAATCCTTGACCTTAACAAGAAGAAGCCCTTAATCTTCTTGACAGTGGTTCTTCTCCTGTGCTTTCTTCCTCTAATCAACTATCTATCTCATTTCCCATTATGAATTCAAGTGAATTTCACTTCATCCAATGC
The DNA here is from genome assembly GCF_004353265.1 of Vitis riparia. Classification (NCBI taxonomy): domain Eukaryota; kingdom Viridiplantae; phylum Streptophyta; class Magnoliopsida; order Vitales; family Vitaceae; genus Vitis; species Vitis riparia. The sequence continues at coordinate 8,068,328 of NC_048445.1, forward strand.
CCAGTGATCTACCTCTCATTCCCCTCTGCACCCAAATAGCTTGGAATCAATTGTTCTATCCATTTGTACATCAGTTACCTGCAGCACATATTCATCTGCGCAAGTAATTTAAATTCAAATTGTGATATCATAGCTCACTCATTTAGGGTTTTTCTTTTTCCTTTTCTTTTTTAGGTATTTTAACTATCAGAAGGCACAAATTCATGATTCTTTCTTCCTTTTGTGATTGATTGGTGTGCAAACAAAAACTTCCACAATAAATGCTTCAATTTCAGATCTTGGAAAATATAATAAAGGGAGGGAGAAGATCCATAAACCTTGTGAATGCCGGAAGCATGGAGGACGCCAAAGGCGGCCGAGGCGGCAGCGCCGACGAAGAGGGAGGCGACGCCGAAGGCTTTGACTGGCATGAGGCGAGAGTCGCCGACCCCGCCTCTCCGGTACGAGAATACGCCCCACCCTAATTGGGCGGCGCTTGCCAGAGCCCACCACCAATGACTACCATCGCCACTGCCGTGGCCATTTTCCTCCATTTGCCTTCTCTTTTCTCCTTGTTTTGGTCCTTTGTCTATATGGGCTATTATGCTCTGGTTTGGGCTTTTCCCTAATGGGCTTCCCTTTTGTTTTGGGCCTCACATTTTCTGCTTCAGCTCATTGGGGTTAGCTTTTCAAAACCATCTTTTCTAATCTCATTAAAAGGTTATGTATGAATTTATATAATTTTAGGAAAATACTAGGGTACACATTCAATACCTATTGAACCCATAATCTTAAACGTTAAGGTTATGTTTGGTTCCCGAAAAATTTGAGGGAAAATGTAATGGAAATAAAATATAAAGAAAAAGTAGAAGAAAAGAAAAAGTAAAAGAAAAGAAAAAGTGAAAGAAAATAAAAAATAGATTAAAAATCAATAAATTATTTTTATTTGCTACTTCAAACTCATTTTATTTATTTTAACTTATTAACATGAAAATTAAATAATGTAAAAATATATAAAAATTTAATTATATTTTATTTTCTTTGATATTTTTTATAGTATAACCAAACATAAAAAAAATCATTTTCTTTTGCATATTTTTTTTCTTTCCTTATTATTTTCCGAGAACCAAATATAACCTAAAAGTATATAATAGAATATAGGTTGTTGCACGATGATACAAATATATGAGATCAGATACAAACAAATGAGACCTAAATATAAAAGAACATGACCGAGTTACAAACAAAATGAGACACAATTGAAGTACAAAGCAATGAGATAAAATTATTTACCTTTTGATAAATATCAATTCAAAAGTGTAATGAGACCTTAATTTTATTACGAGAGATTACTAGCTCTAAAAAGAGTTTAAAGTGAAAATAAGAATCATACTACTTTTTTCACTTTCTTGGATCTCTTCTTTGGTTTTTGAGATGGTTTGATTCCGATCATGGCAAGATGTCCTCTTCAATTTCTTTGGGTGAAAGCATGATCGAGAACTTCGGTCTTGGGACTCTTGCTTCGTCTTTGACGTTTTTGTTTCCAGTGTGTTTTCTGCTGAAGAATTTCTTGTTCCATCTTTTCTCGGCCCTTGATTCCATCGTTTGGGCGCTGTCACTTCTGTTTTTTCTTGTACTATTTCCTCAGTTTCTTCTTCAATTGTTCCCTCTGTTTCTTTTTCAACATCATCTGTTTCCTCAGTTTCTTCTTCTTCTTCTTCTTCTTCAACTGTTTCGTCTGTTTCTTCTTCTTCAACCGTTTCTTATGTTTCTTCTTCTTCGTCATCTGTTTCCTCAGTTCCTTCTTCTTCTTCAACTCTTTCGTCTGTTTCTTCTTCTTCGTCATCTGTTTCCTCAGTTCCTTCTTCTTCTTCAACTGTTTCGTCCGATGCTTCTTCTTCTTCCTCTTCAACTGTTTCCTCAGTTTCGTCTTCTTCTTTTTCAAATGTTCCCTTAGTTTCTTCTTCTTCTTCTTCTTCTTCTTCTTCTTCAAATATTTCCTCAGTTCTTCTTTCTTCTCCAAATATTTCCTCAGTTTGCTCTTCTTCTTCAAACATTTCCTCAGTTTCTTCTTCTTCAACTGTTTCTTCAGTTTCTTCTTCTTCTTCCTCTGTTTCTTCCTCTTTCTTCTGGTTCCATTTCTTTGCGTTTCAGATCTTTAGGATTCCAGGATTCCGTTACTTGGTGAAGCTTGGAACCACTCCTCATTCGATTTTCTTCGTTTCCCAGCTCAGGCGAGACATTTGATTCCAGGATTCTTCTGTTTCTTCCTCTTCTTCCTCTTCTTCTTCTTCTTCTTCTTCTGATCCTTTTTCTTTGCGTTTCAGGTCTTTGGGATTCCAAGATTCCGTCATTTGGCGAAGCTGGGCCTTCGATTCCGGGTTTCTTCTTCTTTTTCATCTTTTTCTCCTCCATTCCCCAAGTGGGAATTATCATGAGTTGGGGGCGTTTCTCCGGCCATTAAGGTCTGGAAATTGCATCACAAGTGGGGAGACTTTCAGTGAGAGAGAGAGAGAGAGAATTGAGAGTTGAAGTTGAGGTGGTTTAGAGAGAAAATAGTACAAGAAATGGGGTTGTTAACACCTTTTAACTTTAAATTTACAAATTAACATGTTATAAATGGGGTTGGGCTGTAAACATGTTAAACGGGTTAGACCGATTGAACAGTCAAATACAAATGAGTTGTGAAACAACTACCCCTAATTTCATCTTGCCTCACCAAAGTCTCGACCTAAAATCATAAAGTGCTTGATGGGAGGATTTATTTATTAGGTAAGCTACCATTTCATTTGGAATAGTCCAATCCTTCCAAAGTTTCAAATTAGTTTCTAGCAATTTCTTTAGCATCTTCTTTACGATAACTAAATATGAGAAAAATAATTTTGTATTAACAATTTGATATTCTGATGATGCTTGGTTAATTTAATAATAATAGTACACCGGACACTATTTTTATTTAAAGTAGAAGTGTTTTTGAAAGAATCACTTTTAATAATAAGTGATTCTTAATTAAGCCTTATAAATGATTTTTTTAATATTTTAAAAATGTTTTATTAAACTTAATTTTGTAAAATGTTTTTTTGAAATTTACTCTAGTATTGATATTTAGAGCATTTTAGGAAGTTTTTTTTAATATTTATAATATTTGAAAATTTTTATAATTCAAGTGTTAGAAATGTTAAAAATGTTTTCTAAAATCTTAAACATAATCTTAATAAGAAAATGCTGCAAACTCCAAACTTGATTGAAGTTATTATAGCTTAATACTAATGACAACAATCGACCCTCCTACCAATGTTCTTAAGATTGCACCTTTAAAGTGATCATGTTTCTCTGCAATCCCATTCAATCTGCAAGCACCACAATTGGGCTCGATCAGTCCGTAAGGATATGCGTGCCCCCGTTTGGCGACTAAGAAAAGGGAGGAAAAAGAGAACGCAACCTACCATGTTTTTCATTACTCAAGTTCCAAAATATGATCAATCAAGTGTAACGCTGTTCATGAAAACCCTAAAATCCAGACATTAAGAAAGAAATGAAATTGACCCACGACAAAGCTAATGATCGAACATCAATGTCTTACATCTACAAATCTTTTTGCATTCTGGTTCTCTTCTTTGGTCTTGTAAGTGCTCTAGACTCCGTCATGGCGCGTAAATCCTCATCAATGTCTGACGTTTTTTGTTTCCGGTGTGTTTTCTGCTGAAGAAAGAATTTCTTGATCCATCTTTTTCTTGGCCTTTGATTCCATGGTTTGGGCTCGGTCACTTCTGTTTTTTCTTCTACTGTTTTTTCACTTTCTTCTTCTTCTTCAACTGTTTCCTTTGTTTCTTCTGTTTATTCTTCTTCTTCAACTGTTTCTTCTGCTTCTTCTTCTCCAAGTACTGTTTCTTCTTCTCCTTCAACTGTTTTCTTCTTCTTCTTCTGCTTCTTCTTCAACTGTTTCTTCCGTTTCTTGCACTTCTTCTGTTTCTCCCTCTTCAACTGTTTCTTAGGATTGCGGGATCCCGTTATTTGGTAATGTTAGAAATACTGAAAGATTGTATTGTATTTCCTAGGAGAAAGAATATACATCAGTGCCTTTATATAGGAGGCATATGTGTGCGGTACAAGTAACCTAACTGGGCCTAAAGCCCATAACATAATATACCCATATAATATACCCATAATATACATTAACAGCCCCCCTCAAACTCAAGGTGGATGTGAGACCAACTTGAGGTTGTCAATTAAATCACGAGTGCGTCTTGTAGGAAGTGACTTGGTGAAGATATCTGCAAGCTGATCTTTGGAGGAGACGGAGAAAAGCTTAAGAGCACCATGGACAAGATGATAACGGATAAAATGACAATCAATCTCGATGTGTTTAGTCCGTTCATGAAAGACATCATTGTGAGCAATATGAATGGCACTCTTGTTGTCACAATAAAGGGGAGTAGCAGAGGAGGTGGACACACCCAAATCCTTAAGAAGCCATCTTAGCCAAATGAGCTCAGATGTGGTATCAGCAAGAGCACGATATTCTGCTTCAATACTGGAGCGGGCCACAAAAGTTTGTTTCTTACTTCTCCAAGAAATCAAAGAAGAACCAAGAAGGAAGCAGTAAGCTGTAGTGGACCTGCGATCAGTAGGATCTCCTGCCCAATCAGCATCAGAGAATGCACGGAGTACAAGAGGAGATTGAGCTGAGTAGAAAAGGCCATGAAAAATGGTACCCTTCAGGTATCGAAGAATGCGCAGAATAGCAGCATAGTGAGTTGATCGTGGAGCAGACAAATACTGGCTCACCTGATGAACAACATAGGAGATGTCTGGATGAGTAACTGTGAGATAAACTAAGCTGCCAACCAATCGTCTGTAAAGAGAAGGATTGGACAATGGTTTCCCCCTGGAGGGTGTCAGATGCGCATTAAGTTCGACTGGAGTGTCAACATTCTTACTGTCAGTGAGTCCGGCTTGAGACAGCAGATCAGAAGCATACTTGGCTTGAGTAATATAAAGACCATCTGTGGAATGAGTAATTTCAAGACCCAGGAAATAACTGAGATGTTCAAGATCTTTCATCTCAAACTGCTGACTGAGAAAATCCTTGAGTTCTTGAATGCCACTAAGGTCATTACCAGTTATGATCATATCATCCACATATAAAAGAAGCAAAATAGTGCCTTTATCAATACGACGAAGAAATAAGGCAGAATCATACGGACTGGTAGTGTAACCCAAGCGAAAAATAGTGGAGCTGAACTTGACAAACCAAGCTCGTGGGGCTTGTTTAAGACCATAAAGTGCACGTCGAAGATGACAAACCTTGTTTGATTCAACAGAGAGACCAGGAGGAGGTTGCATATAGATTGCTTCACTCAGATCCCCATTAAGGAAGACATTTTTAACATCCATCTGAAAAAGGTCCCATTGACGAGCAGCAGCAACAGCTAAGAGAGCACGAACAGATGAGATACGAGCAACTGGAGCAAAAGTCTCTTCATAATCAATCCCATATTCCTGTGTAAAGCCTTTGGCAACAAGACGAGCCTTGTAGCGCTCAACGGATCCATCAGAGCGAGTCTTGATCTTATAGATCCACTTACAACCAACCACAGACTGTCCAGGAGGGAGAGGAACCAGGTCCCAAGTATGGTTTTTGGTTAATGCATCAAGTTCCTCTTTCATAGCAATCTGCCATAAAGGGTCAGTAGAGGCCTCACGATAGGTTTGAGGCTCGTGAAGTGTAGCAAGGGCAGTGTAACAATGATAGTCAAGTAGGTGTGGAGGAATGGATCTTACCCGGGTTGAGTGGCGAGGTGGTATGTCTTGTGGAGGATCTTCAGGCAGAGTAGGAGCAGGGGACCCAGTCTCAAAGTGGGGTAGCTCGTCATCAATCTGTTCATCTGCAACCTGTCTAGGAGAAGCATCAAAAATATCTGGAGAGAAGTCCAAAGGAGGATCAAAAGTATTTGTAGAAGGAATAAGAGATTCATCTGGAAAGATTTCTAAAACAGAGGAGTTAGTCAAGGAAGAATGAAAGTGAGAGAGTTCAACAAACAATCGATGTTCCCAAAAGACAACATTACGAGAAACACGAAGACGATGAGAGACAGGATCATAACACCTATACCCCTTTTGAGTTTCACCATAACCAAGGAAACAACAGAGTCTAGAGCGAGGCTCAAGTTTGTTGTGCTCATGAGACTGAAGAAGAACAAAACAAGCAGATCCAAATGAGCGAAGGTGATGATAGATAGGGGGTGACCCAAAGAGACGCTCATACGGAGTCTGATTATGGATGACAACACTTGGAATACGGTTAATTGCATGAACAACATGAAGATCCGCTTCACCCCAAAATGGGGCAGGAATTTTGGCAGAAAGAAGCAGAGCATTACCAGTGTCAAGAATATGACGAAGTTTTCTTTCGGCTCGACCATTTTGCTAAGAGGTACCTGGACAAGTTAGATGATGTACAGTGCCATAGGAATGCAACAGAGCTTGAAACGCATGTTGAGTATATTCAAGAGCATTATCAGATCGAAAAGTTTTGATACGTTTGGAGAATTGTGTTTCAATCATTTTTGCAAAATTGTTATATATTGATAAAATTTCGGAACGAGATTTCATAGGGAAAATCCAACTATAACAAGAATAATCATCAATAAAAACAACAAAGTATCGAGATCCACCAATACTAGCAATAGGAGAAGGTCCCCAAACATCAGAATGAATTAACTCAAAAATACTATTAGAAATAGATTCACTGTTATTAAAAGGCAAAGCTGGCTGTTTTCCTAACTGACAAGAAGTACAATAAAAAATGTCTTTAGACACAGAACCCAACAGACCCTTAGACACTAACTGTTGTACCCGAGAAGATGATGCATGACCAAGACGAGAATGCCAAAGTGCAAGAGAAGGTAAGGAAGAAACTGCAGCAGCTGCAGTAGCAATAGAAACAGGAGCAACAGGTGGAAGATGAAGATTGCTCACGGGAAACATACGCCCAACTCTAGGACCGGTCCCAAGCTCCTGCCCTGTCCTCGAATCCTGCACAATACACCCATAATAGTAAAAAATAAGGCGATAACCTAGTTCAGCTAATTGTCCCACAGAGCACAAATTATAGGATAGGTCAGGAACATGGAAGACTCCAGGAACAAAAAGATTAGAGGTTGAAACAAAACCTAGACTATTCCCATGCATGGTGGAACCATCAACTATATGAATATTTAGAGGATGTGGTGCAGGGTCAAGTTTGGAGAATAGGGATGAGTGAGGTGTCATGTGATTGCAGCAGGCAGAATCAAAAGCCAAGTTTGAGACTTACCAGTTAGAACAGATAAGGCAGTGGAAAGAGATGCATTACCAGCCATACGAACAGCCTGAGCTATGATCTCCTGTAGTTCAGTGGAGGAGAGGTTGATAGTAGATCCAGAAGACTTGGACTCAACTGAGGTGGAAGCCATTGGCGAAGTAGGCTCAATATTAGCAACAGCAGCAGTAGATTTGTTACGACGGTAACAAGTCTCAATGGTGTGGCCAGGACACTTGCAATAGTTGCAGAACTTTTTGTTGGTCTGCTTGCGACGATTGCTAGAGCCATAAGAATCACCTGATTGTTGGGGTTGCTCTATGAGTGGAGTAGATGGAGTAATAGCCAAAACATTGAGCTTATTCTGGGCTTGAAGGGTTGCAAGACGAGCTTCTTCTCTAACCAACTCATTTACAGCAGTATCAAGAGAGGGAGCAGGACTACGATTGAGTATTTCCTCAGTTTCTTCTTCAATTGTTCCCTCTGTTTCTTTTTCAACATCATCTGTTTCCTCAGTTTCTTCTTCTTCTTCTTCTTCTTCAACTGTTTCGTCTGTTTCTTCTTCTTCAACCGTTTCTTATGTTTCTTCTTCTTCGTCATCTGTTTCCTCAGTTCCTTCTTCTTCTTCAACTCTTTCGTCTGTTTCTTCTTCTTCGTCATCTGTTTCCTCAGTTCCTTCTTCTTCTTCAACTGTTTCGTCCGATGCTTCTTCTTCTTCCTCTTCAACTGTTTCCTCAGTTTCGTCTTCTTCTTTTTCAAATGTTCCCTTAGTTTCTTCTTCTTCTTCTTCTTCTTCTTCTTCTTCAAATATTTCCTCAGTTCTTCTTTCTTCTCCAAATATTTCCTCAGTTTGCTCTTCTTCTTCAAACATTTCCTCAGTTTCTTCTTCTTCAACTGTTTCTTCAGTTTCTTCTTCTTCTTCCTCTGTTTCTTCCTCTTTCTTCTGGTTCCATTTCTTTGCGTTTCAGATCTTTAGGATTCCAGGATTCCGTTACTTGGTGAAGCTTGGAACCACTCCTCATTCGATTTTCTTCGTTTCCCAGCTCAGGCGAGACATTTGATTCCAGGATTCTTCTGTTTCTTCCTCTTCTTCCTCTTCTTCTTCTTCTTCTTCTTCTGATCCTTTTTCTTTGCGTTTCAGGTCTTTGGGATTCCAAGATTCCGTCATTTGGCGAAGCTGGGCCTTCGATTCCGGGTTTCTTCTTCTTTTTCATCTTTTTCTCCTCCATTCCCCAAGTGGGAATTATCATGAGTTGGGGGCGTTTCTCCGGCCATTAAGGTCTGGAAATTGCATCACAAGTGGGGAGACTTTCAGTGAGAGAGAGAGAGAGAGAATTGAGAGTTGAAGTTGAGGTGGTTTAGAGAGAAAATAGTACAAGAAATGGGGTTGTTAACACCTTTTAACTTTAAATTTACAAATTAACATGTTATAAATGGGGTTGGGCTGTAAACATGTTAAACGGGTTAGACCGATTGAACAGTCATATACAAATGAGTTGTGAAACAACTACCCCTAATTTCATCTTGCCTCACCAAAGTCTCGACCTAAAATCATAAAGTGCTTGATGGGAGGATTTATTTATTAGGTAAGCTGCCATTTCATTTGGAATAGTCCAATCCTTCCAAAGTTTCAAATTAGTTTCTAGCAATTTCTTTAGCATCTTCTATAGGATAACTAAATATGAGAAAAATAATTTTGTATTAACAATTTGATATTCTGATGCTTGGTTAATTTAATAATAATAGTACACCTGACACTATTTTTATTTAAAGTAGAAGTGTTTTTGAAAGAATCACTTTTAATAATAAGTGATTCTTAATTAAGCATTATAAATAATTTTTTAATATTTTAAAAATATTTTATAAAACTTAATTTTGTAAAATGTTTTTTTGAAATGGACTCTAGTATTGATATTTAGAGCATTTTAGGAAGTTTTTTTTAATATTTATAATATTTGAAAATTTTTATAATTCAAGTGTTAAAAATGTTAAAAAGGTTTTCTAAAATCTTAAACGTAATCTTAATAAGAAAATGCTGCAAACTCCAAACTTGATTGAAGTTATTATAGCTTAATACTATTGACAACAATCGACCCTCCTACCAATGTTCTTAAGATTGCACCTTTAAAGTGATCATGTTTCTCTGCAATCCCATTCAATCTGCCAGCACCACAATTGGGCTCGATCAGTCCGTAAGGATATGCGTGCCCCCGTTTGGCGACTAAGAAAAGGGAGGAAAAAGAGAACGCAACCTACCATGTTTTTCATTACTCAAGTTCCAAAATATGATCAATCGAGTGTAACGCTGTTCATGAAAACCCTAAAATCCAGACATTAAGAAAGAAATGAAATTGACCCACGACAAAGCTAATGATCGAACATCAATGTCTTACATCTACAAATCTTTTTGCATTCTGGTTCTCTTCTTTGGTCTTGTAAGTGCTCTAGACTCCGTCATGGCGCGTAAATCCTCATCAATGTCTGACGTTTTTTGTTTCCGGTGTGTTTTCTGCTGAAGAAAGAATTTCTTGATCCATCTTTTTCTTGGCCTTTGATTCCATGGTTTGGGCTCGGTCACTTCTGTTTTTTCTTCTACTGTTTTTTCACTTTCTTCTTCTTCTTCAACTGTTTCCTTTGTTTCTTCTGTTTCTTCTGTTTATTCTTCTTCTTCTTCTGCTTCTTCTTCTCCAAGTACTGTTTCTTCTGTTTCTTCTTCTTCTTCAACTGTTTCTTTCTTCTTCTTCTGCTTCTTCTTCAACTGTTTCTTCCGTTTCTTGCACTTCTTCTGTTTCTCCCTCTTCAACTGTTTCTTAGGATTCCGAGATCCCGTTATTTGGTAAAGCTTGGTACCTTTCCATGTTCGTTTTTTCTTCGGTTTCCAGCTGCTCAGGCCAAACATTCGAATCCAGGTTTCTTCTTCTTCCTCTTCCTCTGTTTCTTCCTTTTCTTCTGATTCTCTTTCTTCGCGATTCAGGTATCTGGGATACCAAGATTCCGTCATTTGGAGAAGCCTGGTACTGGGGCTGGGCCTTCGATTCCGGGTTTCTTCTTCTACTCCATTCCCCAAGTGGGAGTTATCTTGAGTTGTGGGCGTTTCTCCGGTCATTGAGATGGCGAAATTGCATCAAGAACAATCGAGCTTTTCAAACTGGGGAGACTTTAGAGAGAGAGAGAGAGAGAGAGAGAATTGAGAGTTGGAGTTGAGGTGGTTTTGAGAGAAAATACCAGAGTTCACAATTTATACCAATCATGAAGTTTGTTACATTTAGTTATTTACTCAATACGGGAAGAAAAAGGAAAATTTTAAAAATAATAATAAAATAAAAGTTTTATTAATTTTATTACATTTTATTAGGTTTTCTGTGAAAAATTAGATAAGAAAATTTCAAAGTAATTTCTAATTTATTTATTTATTTATTTAATATGCTTCAAGATGCATGGAGACAAAGCATAAGATTTGTTTGTTGGTGATTAGAATAAGAAAGATATGCCTTGGCCTAAAATCATCAAGATGTGGGTTATCATTTCTCTTTGGCAACAAATAAGGTAAGCTACAATCTCATTTGGAGCAGCCCGTCATTCCAAAGTCCAATTGAGGCCTTCCTTCCTTTCAATTTATGTTCTACTTTCACTCTCTAATTCTTTGTTAATCATCAATCCAAGATATGTTGAGGAGAGTGAAGAAATATTTTTACTTTTTAATTTGAATAAACATAATAGTTTCTTACGATGCTTTGTGAATTGTAAGTGTGTAGAATTTCAGATAATGAAAATAATAAGAATAAATGGAGTATGGTATGCCTCGATTGTGCTAAAAAATGAGTAGTCGACCTAACTTGATACAACATTGCCTTGAGACGTTTAAGCATAATTGAGTAAAATGCATGAAATTGTCTAATTTATTGAATTAGGGATGTAAATGAGACGGGTTTAGAACAAGGAATGTCATTCTCATCATTTTTCTCATGGAGAAAATCTTTTACCCATTTTGGAACCACATTTGAGGTAAAATATGACTCATAATAACATTCTAAATTTGAATCGGGCAAATAAATTTTGGAAATTGATTTATTTTTCTTTCTTGGTGTTCTTGATTTGCTTATATGTTATCATTTTTTAAAAATAAAATAAAAGGAAATGGAGTTTCAAGATTTTGCAAATTTAATTAAAATAAAATAAATCTTTAAAACAAAGTTCTATGATATCTCAACATACCTCATATCAAGAGTCCAAATTTATTTCTCCATTTTTTTTTCATTATTACAAAGCTTTCCAACATTTAAAACACCTATACTACAAAAATACAACATCTCAAATCCCTTAGATATAACACCATAAGTCAACTTCTTCTTCCTCTTGCTCCCCTGTAACTTGGTTTGTAGAAAATAATTTTACAAAAAAGGGGTTTGCTATGGTTGAGTAGAGAAGAGTTCAAATGTCAAAAAGAGTTTGAAAAATAGTTGTGTAAAATATTTTGCACATCCCATAATAACAATTCATTAAATCACCGAATTTCACCTTATATGTACAATTCTATCATATCCAGCAATAGTTATCAACTATATACCTTTCTCAAACAAGTTCTTTCTATAACCGATAATACTTATAACAATACAAATGGCCTCACCTAAGGACAAGCATTCATGCATTGATCTTTTCGGGGATGTTTTAAGTCTTTCACCCTAGGGTACTTTACCCTTCTTCCTTTAAGGACTCCCATGTAAGGATCATCCCCCTATTGCTTTTTACCCTTGTTTCAAGCCACCCACCATGGTGGGTTGCAACAAAATATATCAATGCTTTAAACACTGTTCATGTTTCTCAATCAAAAAATTAGTTGCAACAAAATAGAGTACATCTCATTATAGTAGAGTATACCATATTTAGTCCATTTGATTTTTATCGATTACCCAACTTCTTTGAGATTTAATGATTTAGTGGGATTTTTATTTGCCGAAAAGAAATATGTAATTACTTTGTAGTTCTCATTAAAAATATCCACGAAGTTAATAAGAAACAGGGTATCTTGACATGGTGGCAGAAAAACACCAAACCGATCATTTTAATCCGACACGCTTGTAAAGAGAAATGAAAAATTACCACTACCTGTGGTCTTTCAATTACTTTCAACAAGTGAATATGCAGGAAAGACTTTTGATCCCCTCGCAATTTCCAACAAGAGGGTAGCATGTCTTATATGTGTCAAATATGAGAGACTAGAGATTACATTCTCCAATGCTGGTGGCAGTTGCTAAAGAGACCTCTATACATGTTCAAGATATAGGTAGGCTTTATAATCTCGTAAGTGGAGAAAGATTAGAAATCACACTCCGTTACTTATTGCAGGGCAATGTAGAAACAAAGCCAACAACATATAAAACTTATAAATTGGAATTTATTAATAGTTCAAGATGATGCATATAAAACTTGCCTTGACGCAAAAAATCCGGTTCAGCAGTATACACTTTTAATCTCCAAAATGAATGGCCATTAACATCCAAGGGAATAGGCTCCATTCTAACAGCATCAGATCTCAGTTTCACTAGAGACATTATTTTCAGAGGTCAGAATATACCATTTAAAATACATATCTCATAAGAGGCTCATGAAGATACAAAACTTGAATGACTAGAGAAGAAAAACTAAAACATGGAGTTCTGGTCCAGAAATATTAAAGTAATGCATTCAATCGATGCATTCTTGAGGCATTCAGTTACTTCAAATGAGGCAATCCACTGAACCTTTTAGTGTCATTTTAATACCAAGAGTCTGCACCAGATGTTTCCTATTATTGTCATACGCCAACCCATGTCATTTTCCTCTCCATACAGCTCCTAAGTTAATCAATTATAGCAAATGGGAAACGTGAACCAGATTTGCATGATTATTATTGTGTAAATGATTGATGTATAAAAGTTTCCACATCCGTATCGATTGAAAAAAATTAAGAAAGGAACTAAAATATACTTGAACAGACTGCTATCAGCTTTTAGTCAAGCCAAGCAGTAATCGGTATTTGGTAGGCTATGAGAGAGAGAAAAAAGAAAGAAAGAAAACAAGAACCAGTATGAACTAGCAGGTTTTACTGTCTACAAATGAACCTATATCATTTACCCCTTGAGCTTATACGATCTGCAACATGGTGAACATCTCTAATTACTGTCTCCGTTCCATTTCTTGGAAAAGAAATACAAATGAAAAGACCTCAGTCAAAACTAGATGATACAAGCCACTTCAGATCACAAAACTTCATGCTAGAAAGCTTCTAAGTTTCAATTTTCTTGAAGCCAAGGCAGGAGTTGAAATCCACAAGAAAGGCTGAAGTGGGTGTGCAGAAAATTTAAGTTTTTGAAGTTCTTAATGATCGTATCTTTTCTCAAGAGAGGCCTTTTAGCTTCATCTAAATTTTCAGTTTGTTTTCAGCATAAATAGTTTTGTTCGATCGGTTGGGTTTGTGTGATGTCCACCTCACATACTAATTAAGTTTTCCTGGATCACCCTTCAAGTTTTCTTGGGTTCTTGAGGCATAAGGTTTGCATTTGACTTTTGATAGGCTGTGGTCTGAAATTATGGTGGAGATGGATTTTAATGCCTTTTTCATTGTGATAGGATGATGCATCTACACTGACTAGCAAACTGTTGTTTTTGAACCCTCTGCAATTAAATGACTTTGTTTGCAGAAATCCAAGAGATTCTTTACTTGCATTGCAGGGGAATAACAGTAAATACTCATGTTAAGTATAAAGGTACTTGGGGCGAAGCTTTCTTCAGGATTTAGGGCTGTGCAACCAAGAAAGAGAAGCTTTGGAGGATAAAAAATCTATTGAAATTTTAGAAGTTTTCTTAACCTTGATAGCTATGCTCTTTTTTACTAGTATTCCTCAAACCTTCTTCTGTACATGGACATAGGGTCTTAAATTGGGATTTCTGATGAGCCTGAACTAGAACTTGTTTGCTTATCATTTGTAGCAACAGAAGCCATAGCAATGGAGAACTCCATCTGATCAAATATGCTTTAAATGCTAATATGAGGGAATGAAAACATTCATGAAAACTATAGAGCAACCCTGAGAAGTGAAAAGAAGAGAAATAAACGCAAGGATGGGAACCCTTGATCAAAACGAATTTAAGGTGAAGTCTCTAGTCTTCATTCTATTCAGCTTGATATTATCTTAAGGTATTCAGAACTATGGGGGATAGGAGTTCACATCAAGTCAAAACAAGGCTACAATCCATCAATATAAAAACAAAATCATTTACCCCATAAAGATTTTTAGTATGCTTAATGCTAAATGCCTTTACAGTTATGCAGTAGCAGCACATTTGAATGCAACATACATAAAAAATACTAGCAGATATAAATATACAGGCAACCAATTTGGACTCTCAGGTATTTTCACAGTAGTCATTTCCCCTCCAGCTCTGTTGCCGTTTGATTAAGACAGTGCACACTTCTTTGATCATTTATTCCAACTAAAAAAGAATCATGAAATATTGTTAAACTATAACATGTACCAGTTCAATTGCACAGTTCCTAAATACTTTTAATATGAATCCAAATTACAACACAAACTATCTTCTGATTTCACAAATGCATCACACACAAGGAACAAAACCTGATTATTATACCATGAAAATTCACATAAATACAGATTTAAGTGACTTCAAGTACTATTAAATCAGAACCAATTTCTACCTCAAGCCAATTCTCTTAAAGCATTACATGAGCATTTGTCCTACAAGTTGTTTGAGTATTTTTACTCTAGGGGTAAAAATTCAAATCTCATCAGACTAGGAAAAAATTGAAGGTGAATTTGCAATGCAATAAACTCTTGAGAAAGAGAGGGAAAATAATGAATTTCTAATGCAAATTGAAGGAAAAAAGTAGCATACCAAGAATGGGATCCAGGACCATAGGTCTTGGGATGCGAGTCCTAGATATTTTGAATGCCCCATTTTTTTTCTTCAATCCAACAAAGATGAGGCAAACTTCAACATCTTTGTAAGACCTCTATGCCCTAAAATGCAGAAAAACGCCAAAACATACTCAGCCTTTTCGGTGAGGTGGTGCATCAATTAGAGTCCATTAGAGTTTTAAACCAATTTCAATCTAAAAAGTATGAAAAAGGAAATAAATAAATAAAAAAAGCGAGAGAGAGATGGGGAAGTCATACCTGAAAAAACCTCCAAATCCTCCAACAAAAGCTATGGCAAGTGGAAATCCAAAACAATCAGAAGGTGAACGCAGTTAAAAAGACTCAACTCAACTATGAAAAATCATTGAAAGTGTCAAAAGGTCAAGGTAAACTGCTGATGATTCCTACCTGGAATGATGAATTAAGGAAATGGGTCTCAATGGCTTTGGCTTTTATATATGGGTTTTATAGTAGCGATTGAAGCCCATGTGGCTTTAAACCCCATATGGCAGCGGCTTGAAGACATCTGTGTCTATTAGACCATCTTTGGAAGTAGCCAATTTTTTTGTTGCAGCTATGTAGGAATATAAAAATGGGCCACTTAAGTCCTGTATGTACAAGGAAAATGAGATTTACGCCGCCAACAAAACAATGGTTGGAATAGGGTGTGAGGTATGTGATCGCTAGGTGTGGAATTTGTTGACCATATCATATCTTTCTTGGAGTACATCAAGCACTTCTAGATGATTTTAGGTCGAGACTTTGCAGAGGTAAGATGAAATTAGGGGTAGATGTTTTAACACCATACAAAACGTGCCTTGAAAATGATAAGAATTTTATTGGGCTTAAGTTAAGTGTTATCGTGTTAACCTATATAACTTGTTCTTAACTTGTTTACCGAATCATGTTAAATCGATCCGTTTAAATCATATAGATTTATTGATTTTATGTATTTAAAAATTTAAAAATAAAAAAAATGCCTTTATACTTATAAATATACATCATATAATTAAATAATAAAATAATTTATAATATTTTATAATCGAAGTTAAAGAATGAAATTAATTAAAATTTTAAAAATTCAATTTAAAAGTTAAAAAGCACCAAGCTCTAAAATGGAAACATGCCAAAAAATAACATTATGATAACATAATTGTTTTTAAGAATTCATTAATCATATAGAACCAGTGGCTATTCTCCTCCCTTTGTGGATCTTATATATGACTCCGATTTATCTGCATGCAAATGAGCCTTCTGAAATTATGAGAGAAAGAAAAGGAAGGAACAGAAGAAGAGGAAGAAGAGGATCAGAAGAAAAGGAAGAAGAAGAAAAACCCTGGAATCAAATGTCTCGCCTGAGCTGGAAAACCAAGAATAACCGAATAAGGAATAGTACCAAGCTTCGCCAAATAACGGAATCCTGAAACGCAAAGAAATAGAATCAGAAGAAGGGAAGAAACATAAGAAAAAGAAGAAGAAGAAAACGGAAGAAACAGTTGAAGAAGAAGAAGAAATTGAGGGAACAGTAGAAGAAAAAACAGTGGTGGCAGCACCCAAACGATGGAATCAAAGGAAAAGATGGATCAAGAAATTCTTCAGCAGAAGACACACCGGAAACAAAAATGTCAGAGAAGAAGCGAGAGTCCCAAGAAAAGCCTATGACTAGAAATACTAAGAAGAAAGAGAAACCCCGGAACTTCTCGACGTCGCTTTCACAGGAACAAATCGAAGAGGATTTACGTGCCATGCAGGGGTCTAGAGCACCTACAAGACCAAAGAAGATGTAAGACATTGATGTAAGGATATGTGTGCCCCCGTTTGATGACTAAGAAAAGGTGGGAAAAAGAGAACATACCATATTTTTCATTACTCAGGTTCCAAGAAAATAAGATACGTGGTCAAGATTTTATTTCTTAAACATCCAAAGGAAAAAAGAGAGAGAGAAAATGAACCTTTCACGTTGTATAATTCACGTGGAACTCTGTTCAATCTGGAACCCGGATTAAGCCTCTGAAAAGCATCAAATGAGAAGGCATTAGGCATAGTTAATAAAAACCCTAAAATCTGGACAATGAGAAACAAATGAAATAGACCCACGACAAAGCTAATGATTGAACATCAATGTCTTACATCTACAATTCTTTGTACATTCTTGGGTCTCTTCTTTGGTCTTGTAGGTGGTCTACAGCCCGTCATGGCACGGAAATTCTCATTGATTTCTTCCTGTGAAAGCGTGGCCTTGAACTTCTGGGGTTTCTCTGTCTTGTCAGTACTTCTGGTCATGGGCCTTTTTTGGGACTCTTGCTTCTTTTATGACGTTTTGGTTTCCGGTGTGTTTTCTGCTAGAGAATTTCTTGATCCATCTTCTCCTGGTCTGCTTTTTCTTCTACTGTTTCCTCATTTTCTTCCAACTGTTTCTTCTTCTTCTTCCCCCGTCTTTCTCCGCTGTTTCATCTACTTCTTCCTTTTTCTTCTGCTTCTTTTTCTTTGCGTTTCAGATCTTGGGAGTCTTACTAGGCTCTTTATTCATTCTATTGCTCTCGCTCGGATCTAGATTCCAATTTCCGATCACTTGGCGAGGATTGGTACCTTTGCTTATTCGGTTTTTCTTCGTTGTCCAGCTCAGGCGAGTCCTTTGATTCCGGGTTTCTTCTTCTTCTTTTTCCTTTTCTTTTATTTATTCCGCTTCTTCTTCATCGTCGTCTGTTTCTTCCTTCTCTTCTGATTCTTTTTCTTCGCTTGCCACCATTCTTCAATCGGGTTTTCTTCGTTTTCCTGCTGGGGCTAGGTCTTCCACTCCGTGTTTCTTCTTCTTTTACTTCTTCTACTCCATCCCCAAGCGATAGTTATCAACGGAGTTGTCGACACTAATTTAATTTACTCTAATTTATTATTTTATTTAATATTTTAATTTATTATAATGAAATATATAAAGTTTTACTTAGTTAATTATACATATATTTTTAATATATGATATCTATAATTAAAAAAAACTAATTTTATTTTAAATTAGTTAATTTGCATGGATAAATGGACCAATTTGGCATAATTGGTTAAACATGTCTAAATGGATTTGAGCATATTCGGGTTATTTTGATATGATTAAATAAACTGGGTGCTAACATAATTATATTTGATCTAAACCTATTAAAATTTGTATCATTTTCGAGTACGTATTTATCAAAACTCATCAAGAAGTGCTTGATGATGGGAGGATTAGCTAGGTGACTAATAGATGCACCAAGACTATATGTTGACTCGTTATTAGAGTTATGATTATCTATCTAGTTATATGTGATAAGAAAAGAAATGTAATTTGTTTAATTGATGGAACAAACTTTATGATCAGTGATCTTACTAATACAAAATCTCATGATCGGTGAGAAGGAAAGTAAAAATTTTGTTGAATCTAAACTTGCTTCCTATTGGATTTGTAAGTATACATTAAATTTATGTATGCTTCTTTAAATATTTTTATTTTATTTTCTCTCATGCACAAAAGAATGAAGATTTTAAAAATGTATAAGTAAGAATTCAATAAATTTTAATTCCTTAAAAGCTTCTCTAAATTTAATTTTTTATTTATTTTTTATACAAAGAATAAAAAATTATAAAATATATGAAGTTTTAAATAATTCTTTTAATATTTAATTTTCTTAGTACTTTGGAGTAAATATTTTTTTTTCTTTTTCTTTTTTTTTATTTAAAAAAAGATGGATGAAGTTGTGGTATATTCATTCGTTGATCAATAGATCTTAATATACATAGTATATATTTATACACATAAAAGTGTGTATTTTACATAATAGGAAATATAATTGTAGCCAGATTGGAGGAGATTTTTTTCTCTTGAGATGTAGCTTGATCTTTGGAGATTTTAGTCTCTTAGGCTATAGCTTGACCAGATAAGATTATTATAGGATTCTCTTGAGTTGTAACTTGACCAAAAAAGATTATTATGTGATCTCTATCTTTGACAAGCCCCCTCAAACCGGTGTGTTGTTAAGGATAAACACGTAGTTTATCCTCGAGTACTTGAAAGGTAGCCTTAAGTAATGACTTGGTGAAGATATCGGTAGGTTGAGATGATGAAGGAATGTGTTGTGTGGTAAGACTACTCATTGCAACTTTTTTTCAAACGAAGTGAAAGTCGAGCTCAATGTGTTTCGATCTTACATGAAACATAGGGTTAACAAATAAGTGAAGTGCACTAATGTTGTCACAAAATAATTGTGGTGTTTGTGCTAAGGGAATATTAAGATCACGAGCAAGGCATGTGATCCAAGTTATCTTAGTTATTGTGGAGGCTATAAATTAGTATTTGACTTTAGTATTGGAACAAGACCATTATTAACTATAGATATAAAGATATAGTACTTATATTTGGATTTGGATGTTCATAAATCAATTCCTCATAGTAAAGAACATCTTTGAATAGTCTAAAGGTTCCGTTCACCTAAGATTTTCCGTCCGATCCATGGCTAAAGGTACTGTTGTCAGTGTCCAAAGCAATATTGCTACCATTCCCACCACCAACCAAGTCATCTAAGGGGTAAATCTAATCTCCTTTAATGTGGTTGCACAATTACCCCTTCAAATTTCCTTTCATGACATGCTCAATTTATCTTGTTGCAGTTAGGTTATGATCTGATGGGGTTCATTGATGGAACCTCCATGTGCCCTTCTTCAACCCTTAATTGGGATGGCCAAGTAGTGCCAAACCTTGCCTATACCTCTTGGATTTGCCAAAGATCAATTGTTGTGTCATGCAATCTCCACCTCTCTCTCTCTTTTTCTCTTTGTAAAGCAGTTATGTCATTAGTTGCATCCACTTGAGCATCATATGAGGCATCGCAGAAACTCACCAGATTATATAATCTTCAAATTACGAATCATGCATTTGAAGAGCAAGTTATCCTTTCTCAGCATGGAACAAAGTCTATTTCTGAATATCTTCAAGCCATCAAATGCACTGCTAATGAGCTTGCACTGATTAATTCTCTAATTTTATTGATGACCTCATTATCTATGCCCTTAAAGGGCTTGGGATTGACTACTAGGAGATCGTGGCTATTATTCGAGCATATGAAAATTTGATCAAATTTGAGGAGCTTTGTGAAAAACTCATTGAGCATGAAATGTTCTTGAAGTGTTCATATTTGCAGAGTTTAGTACCCATTACTTCCACTCTCTCTCATAAACCTACCTTAAATCGTACTCACAACAAGAACCACAATAGGAGAAATAATAAACATAGTGGCAATAATGCATGTGGCATTATCAATCTAGCCTTCACTTATAATGGGTGTCCATCCTCAAAAGCTTCTCCATTTGTATACCAATTCTATAATAAGTTAGGCCATACTATAATTTTTGCGCATTAATTTTTGCTTTAATCTTTTCTATTTATCTAGTTGTACTCCTTTAGAATTAGTTTACACTAAAATTTGGGGCCTTACCCTTATTTTCTTTTCTAAAGGGTTTTGCTATTATGTGATCTCTATTGATCATTTTCCTAAATACAAATGGCTATGTCTAATGAATAACAAGTTTGATCACTTCACTAATTTTCCAAAATTTTATGCCATTGTTGAAAAACATTTCGAAACTCCTTTAGTTACTATTTATTTTGATGGTGGGGGTGAATATAAAGGCTTATAATCAATTTTTGAAACATTGGGCATTCAAAACCTTACTACGCTACTATAGACACTTAAACACAATAGCACTAATGAGAGCCATCATAGACACATTGTTGAAATTGGTCTTACCTAACTACATCAAGCATCCCTTACTTTGATCTATTAGACCTTTGCTTTTCAAACTGCCACCTATCTCATTAATTGCCTTCCCATGCTACTTTTGCAATTGCAAACTCATCCATTTGAAAAATTGTTTCACCACTCTCTGAATTATGCAAAATTGTGAGTATTTGGTTGCTTGTGTTTTCCTTGGCTCAAGGCTTATACACAACATAAGCTTGAGCCTAAATCTAAGCCTTGCATCTTTTTAGGCTACTCCTCTATTCAAAGTGCTTATAAATGCCTTGATCCTACCACAAACAAAATTTTGCCTTAGCATGTTATGTTTGTTGAGAATATTTTTTCATCTCAACAATTATTTTTCTCCCACCCTCGTGTCACCTCTATTGATGTTTCCACATGGGTTGCTTCTTTATCCATTTTTACTCCACCAATGAATCCTCACTTTATAGTTCCAACCTCTCAATCCCTCATGCCCTTTGTGTCTCCTCCATCACTTGCTATACACCATGCCCTAGATAGTCCATCATGGACTAAGTCCTCGACTATAGCCCTTATGGCTAGTGAAGCCTCTATCTCAACTCCTTCCATAGATGGTGATGCCTCTACTTCATGTTCGATTGTCCTTCCCATGAGAACACATCCAATGATAACTAGATCACAAAATAATATCGACAAGTCGAAGCAACTATTTCAAGCCACTGAGAATCCTAGCCAAAATCAATGGAACCACATTTGCTACCTAAGCCTTTAAGCAATCTCATTGGCATGTAGTAATGTACAATGAACTCAATGCACTTTTATGCAATAGAACTTGGACAATAGTTCCTGCACATGCTTCTCAACATGTCATAGGCTACAAAGGGGTGTTTCGCATGAAACAAAATCTTGATGGCTCCATTGCTCACTATAAGGCTTGTTTTGTAGCTTAAGGCTTCCACTAACCTCCTGGTATTGACTTTCATGACACCTTCAGTTTAGTGGTCAAACTCGTTGCCATTCTCCTTGTCCTATCAATTTCCTTGCTCATAATCCACTAACTTAATGTAAACAATGTGTTCCTACATGGAGCCTTATTTGAGGATGTCTACATGCATGTCACAACTGCCTGGTTTAAAAGACTTTAATATATATGCTTAACCATGTATGTAAATTGGGCAAAGCTTTGTATGGACTTTGATAGGCATCTTGAGCATCATAAGCTTCATCAGTTCCTTCTCTCTTTTGGCTTCCATAATTCTAAGGTTAGTACATCACTCTTCATATATTCTAAAGGCGCTACTCTTATGTATCTTTGAGTGTATGTCAATAATATCATTATCATTGGTAAGACAAACTTTATTCTTAAGTCTTTTCCACAAAATTTTCCCATCAAAGACTTGGGTGCATTACACTTTTTTCTCATTGTGAAGGTCATTTCAACTCCAACAATCATGTCCTAGCCTCAACATACCTACATGTGTGACTTGCTCAAAAGGACTAACATGAGTGAAGCTAAAGATGTTACCACTTCTATATCATCTACAACATCACTTTCTCTTCATGATAGTTCTATTCTCATAGATTCCAAGCTTTATCAAATTATTGTGGGAACTTTGCAATATCTCTCACTTATACACCCCAATATATCCTTTGTTGTTAATAAACTACCATAATTTATGCACCAACTCTCCACTCTCCATCGAGTTACTACTAAGCATCTACTTTGCTATTTGAAAGGAAGACTCCACTATTATTTGTTTTCACATCAAAATACTCTAATTTCCTTACATGCTTATTCTGATGTTGATTATGTTAGTGACATGGATGATCAAACTTCAATTACTACCTACGTAGTTTATTTAGGTGCTAATCCCATATCATCGAGCTCCAAAAAGTAGTGAATGGTAGCTCACTCCTCTACCGAAGCTCAATATCATGCAACAACCACTACAACTATGGAACTAAATTGGGTCCAAGGCTTACTTTTAGAGATTCATGTCTCTTTTCTCACCTCTCTTACCATCTATTGTGATACCTGTTTGAGAACCTAATTTTTCATTCCCACATGAAGCACATTGCATTGGATTTTCACTTTGTTAGAGATCAAGTTTTCCAAGGCTCTTCATGTCTCTTATGTTGGCACAACTTATCAACTTGTTGATTGTCTTATTAAACCACTGTCGATTGGTTTTCTTAATGGATAACCATCATCTTCCAAGTGCATGATGGAGCAAATTATGGGCTCACAAAAAAATCATTGAGTACTAGATCATTCACTCATCGGAAATTGTGGAGCAATCATGGTGAAAAATCTGAAACCTAATACTATGTACAATTGGATTGCCTTATTGTCTTGTAAAAGGTTCCATTATGTGTACAAATAGATGCATAGTCAACATAGCAGTTATTGTCTTATCAAAGGTTCCATTATGTGTATAAATAGATGCATAGTCAACAAAGCAGTACACAACTATTTTTTACATATATATCTTCAGTTATTCTTTAGATACTGGTCTCCTAGTGAAAATTTGGCATGAAGTTAAAGTTGATCCATTCTCTGAATCAGAACCTATGTCTCCATAGACTCTTCACACAAAGAGAGAGAGAATCAATATTAAACATGAGATGAAACCCTTGAGTGAGGAGGTGTAGGGAAATGTAAGAAAATGATACTTCTACATAATTCATCTAGGGCTAAGACATACTTGTAAGGTAGTTATTACACCAATAACACATCATTGTTTACTAGGTGAATTTAATGCTTGTCAATAGAAAATAGTTTACTTCACCTTATTATGGAAAAATATGTTGCCTAGTGTTTTTCCTTTTTTTTTTCTTCTTCCTTTTCTTTTCTTTATTTTTTTCTTCTTATGGAAAAAGAATCTTAAGTTTGTTTTGTTAGATGTTTCATTTCATGAAATTTTAAGTAGAGAAACCTTGAAATTAATGAACATGTTACCTTCTTAAAGTGGCCTCAGAGGAAAAGACAGTTGAATGAGAGGCAAAAGATTGAGCTTATAAAAAATGATAGTTTTTAAAGTGGCCTTGACAAAAAGGATAGCCAAATGATGCAGATGCAAGAGAATGAGGTTACAAAAAAAAAAATGTAGACTATAAAATATGATGTAGATGTAGAATGATGTAAGTGCGATTTTTAAGTAAAAAAAAGCTTCACATTATTTATGTGTACACTTTTGGAATCGAAGAAAACAACTTGTGCACTCCGGAATTCAAGAAACAATTTGAGCATTCATTCTTTCTTAACTTGTTTTAGAACTTTTATAAGTATTTTGAACAAATAATTTCCAATAGTTTTCATATGCTGGCATAAAAGCTTTTAGCCTCGCATGTATTATATAAAGGGTTGATGTGTCTTAAATAACTTTCATCCTTTGATGTTCCCATTCTAACAAAATGGACTAATTATGTGTGTCATCTTACCCGAATGAGGTCCATAGAATTTGTATAAACTCATTGAAACCCAAACCATTCCAAAATGAACCATAGTGCATCCAAACCTATATCAATAAAATATCTTGAGCCTTACGTAGACTTGTAGAGTCATATCATATTGATACTGGGTTATTGTGCTTAGGTTGTTATCTAGCTTGAAGGAAATGTCAAAGATTAATGATAGGAAACCTTTTCGAGGTACGTTGATCATCATCCCAAGCAAGCAAAGTAATTATCTCATTTGATCTACATGTATGTATCACCTTCACTAAAAATTGAAGTGAGAAAATCCTTTCATGGGCTCTAAGTTATCATATCATGTGGGCGTGGACCTGTACCTAAATACTATGATACCTTGGTCTAATGGAATTTTATCACCATGACACTGATCACACATGGTCTTCAAACGGTCATGTTTTTTTGTATAAAGCCTATTTGTTATAGCACAAGATGCAATGCACAATATTAATTGGACCATGTAGTGTTTATGATACCAATATTAATGTTGTTATAACTGATAATGTTGCTAATTTTCAGTTTAGAGTCACCATCAATTTCTATAAACAACTTGTTTATCACAAGTTTATTATAATTAAATAATAAATACACTGGAACTAACTTAATTAACTAAATTCAGAAGCTTTTGAATAAAAAATTAAAATGTTATACATACTTGACATTTAAATATAAAACAATGTCCCATGAAATAGGTAAGATAGTTTTCTGGTGCAACCAGTTCTATAGCCCTGAAACCATAATGTAATGTCTAGGATCCAAATCTTGCAAGGTCTCTGAAATGCATGACTTTTAGTCAATGCACGATATCTTGCAAGGTTAGTAAATTATGCATTATTAGGCTGAAATTGGATTAATTAACCTTTTAGAAAAACAAACCACATATGTGAGATATGTGTTTGATACACCATCAAAAGAGTAACAATTCACTAGCAGAGATCCCATCTACCTGCAAGCAGCATATATAATCAAATTGGCTCCATTTGTCAAAACATAAAAACTAAGAACTCCAAAGAAAAGCTTCAATCATGCTGATTTTTTAATATTTAGTTATCAGTATGGCGAATATAACTACTGCACAGTCAAAGGTCAGTGCTCCATTGTTTCAAAAACTGGAAAGAAAAAAAAAGATATTAAGAATAATACGGGAAGAAAAAAGGAAAATTTTAAAAATAATAATAAAATAAAAGTTTTATTAATTTTTATTACATTTTATTAGGTTTTCTGTGAAAAATTAGATAAGGAAATCTTCTAGTTTTCTTTTGTTTTTGTTGTCTTTGTTTTGTTTTCAGGGAAGTTGTAACTTGTGCATGCCCTATTGGATTCGGGACCAAGAGGAAAGACTAGTAAGGATAGAGAATCCTCAAGACACAGAGTTAGATATCTATGTAAACATCATGGACCCTCCACAAGAGGATCAGAATTCTCAACACGGTCAAGGGGATAATCCAAATGCATATCTATCCATGAGGGATAGAATGCACCCACCAAGGATGAGTGCACCCTCATGCATTATACCTCCTCTTGAGCAGCTGATTATGAGGCCCCATATTGTGCCCCTCCTACCAAATTTCCATGGAATGGAGAGTGAGAACCCATATGCCCACATCAAGGAGTTTGAGGAGGTGTGAAATACTTTTAGAGAGGGAGGAGCTTCAATAGACTTGATGAGACTCAAGCTATTCCCTTTTACTCTGAAGGATAAGGCAAAAATATGGCTTAACTTTTTAAGGCTAAGGAGCATAAGGAATTGGGTGGATCTTCAGGCGGATTTTTGAAGAAAATTTTGCCCACTCATAGGACCAATGGGTTGAAGAGACAAATCTCAAACTTTTCTGCACAAGAAAATGAGAAGTTTTATGAATGTTGGGAAAGGTATATGGAGGCCATCAATGCTTGTCCTCATCATGGCTTTGATACATGGCTCTTGGTGAGCTATTTTTATGATGGGATGTCTTCCTCCATGAAGCAAATTCTTGAAACCATGTGTGGGGGAGATTTTATGAGTAAGAATCCGGAAGAAGCCATAGACTTTTTAAGTTATGTATCTGAGGTATCAAGAGGATGGGATGAGCCTAACTCAAGAGAAATGGGAAGGATGAAAGCTCCTATAAATCCAAAGGGTGGAATGTACATGTTAAGTGAAGACATGGACATGAAAGCTAAGGTGACAACAATGGCAAGGAGGTTGGAAGAACTTGAGTTGAAAAAAATGTATGAAGTCCAAGCCATTTCCAAGACACAAGCCCATGTCATGCCATGCACCATTTGCCAATCATGTGATCATGTGGTAGATGAGTGCCCAACCATCCCAGCTGTGAGGGAGATGTTAGGTGATCAAGCCAATGTTGTGGGGCAATTTAGGCCCAACAACAATGCACCTTATGGAAACACCTATATATCAAGCTGGAGAAACCATCCAAATTTTTCTTGGAAACCAAGGCCACCTCCATACCAACCACAAGCCCAAACCCAAGCACCTCAACAAACCTCTTCAGTGGAGCAAGCCATTGTGAACCTAAGTAAAGTCATGGGTGACTTTATGGGTGAACAAAAGGAAATCAACTCCCAATTGCACCAAAAGATTGAAAATGTTGAGAGTTCTCAAATTAAGAGAATGGATGGGATGCAAAATGACCTATCTCAGAAGATAGATAATATTCAATACTCCATCTCTAGGCTTACCAACCTCAACACAGTGAATGAGAAAGGAAAGTTTCCTTCTCAACCAAGCCAAAATCCAAAGGGTGTTCATAAAGTTGAAACCCAAGATGGGAAGTCTTCAAAGTTGAGGGAGGTCAAAGCTGTGATCACCTTGAGGAGTGGAAAGGAGGTTGATCAACCCTTGCCTAAGGTGAGGCAAGATGAAGAACTCATGTCAAGGAGAACCTTGGTTAAAGAGAGCAATAACCAAGAAGAGAAGAGTGAGAAGAAGAATGCATCTAATTCAAGCATTGAAGAGGAGCCAAGGACAGTGATTAAAGAGGATATGATGAAGAAACATAGGCCTCCCCCTTTTCCTCAAGCTTTACATGGAAAGAAGGGAATCAAGAATTCATCAGAAATTCTTGAAGTTTTGAGACAAGTGAAGGTGAATATACCCTTACTTGATATGATCAAGCAAGTCCCCACATATGCAAAATTTTTAAAGGACTTGTGCACGGTCAAGAGAGGGTTAATTGTGACAAAGAAGGCATTCCTCATTGAGCAAGTAAGTGCCATAATTCAATGTAAGTCTCCAGTTAAGTACAAAGATCCGGGATGTCCCACCATTTCAGTCAACATTGGAGGGACACATATGGAGAAGGCTTTACTAGACTTGGGGGCAAATGTGAATTTGCTCCCATACTCTGTGTATAAGCAACTGGGACTTGGAGAATTGAAGCCCACAACCATCACTCTCTCCTTAGCTGATAGGTCAGTCAAAATCCCAAGGGGGGTGATAGAGGATGTTCTAGTTCAAGTAGACAAATTCTACTATCCCGTGGATTCTATGGTGCTTGATACTGATCCCACTGTTAAGGAAGCACATTATGTGCCAATCATCCTTGGGAGACCTTTCCTAGCTACCTCCAATGCCATCATCAATTGTAGGAATGGGGTGATGCAACTCACATTTGGAAACATGACCTTGGAACTAAACATATTCCACCTATGCAGAAGCATCTTCACCCCGAAGAGGAGGAAGGATTGGAGGAGGTGTGCTTGATCAACACTTTGGTTGAAGAGCATTGTGATAAGAATTTAGAAGAGAGCTTGAATGAAAGCCTTGGAGTGCTTGAAGAAGGGTTACCTGAACCCTCTGATGTGTTAGCCATCATGTCTCCTTAGAGGAGAAGGAAAGAGATCTTACCCTTGTTCAATAAGGAGGACTCACAAGGAGCAGCTAGGAAGGACCTTCCAAAGCTAGTTTTGAAGCCACTTCCTGTTGATTTGAAGTATGCATATTTGGAGGAAGATGAGAAATGTCCAGTGGTGGTTTCTTCAACTCTCACAAGTGATCAAGAGGATAGTCTTTTGTGAGTCCTCAGAAAATGCAAAAAGGCCATTAGATGGCAAATTTCTTATCTGAAAGGGATTAGCCCTCTGTTATGCACCCACCATATCTACATGGAGGAAGATGCAAAACCAGTGAGGCAGCCCCAAAGGAGGTTGAATCCTTACATGCAAGAGGTGGTAAGGGGTGAAGTTCTGAAGCTACTTCAAGCAGGGATCATATATCCCATTTCAGATAGCTAGTGGGTGAGCCCAACCCAAGTAGTCCCAAAGAAATCTGGAATTACTGTGATTCAGAATGAGAAAGGGGAGGAAGTCTCTACACGTCTTACCTCAGGATGGAGGGTGTGTATAGACTATAGGAGGTTGAATTCAGTGACTAGGAAGGACCATTTCCCATTGTCTTTCATGGACCAAGTCCTTGAGAGAGTCTCAGGGCATCCTTTCTACTGTTTTTTGGATGGTTACTCGGGGTACTTCCAAATAGAGATTGATTTGGAAGATCAAGAAAAGACAACCTTCACTTGCCTTTTTGATACTTTTGCCTATAGGAGGATGCCCTTTGGTCTATGTAATGCACCTGCAACTTTCCAAAGATGTATGCTAAGTATCTTCAGTGATATGGTGGAGCACATCATGGAAGTCTTCATGGATGACATCACTGTATATGGAGGTTCTTATAAGGAGTGTTTGTTGCATTTAGAAGCTGTTCTCCAAAGATGTATTGAGAAAGACCTAGTGCTAAATTGGGAGAAGTGCCATTTTATGGTACAACAAGGAATTGTCTTAGGACATATAATCTCCAAGAATGGCATTGAGGTAGATAAGGTAAAGGTGGAGCTAATTGTTAAGTTGCCATCTCCCACAAATGTTAAAGGAATTAGGCAATTCCTAGGACATGCCGGGTTCTATAGGAGGTTCATTAAGGATTTCTTAAAAATCTCAAAACCTCTTTGTGAACTCTTGGTAAAGGATGCCAAGTTTGTGTGGGATGAGAAATGTCAGGAGAGTTTTGAGGAACTGAAGCAATTCCTCACAACTGCACCAATAGTGAGAGCCCCAAATTGGAAATTACCTTTTGAGGTAATGTGTGATGCAAGTGATCTTGCTATGGGGGCTGTTTTGGGGCAAAGAGAAGATGGAAAACCCTATGTGATTTATTATGCAAGCAAAACTTTGAATGAGGCTCAAAGGAACTACACAACTACTGAGAAGGAGTTGTTGGCAGTAGTTTTTGCCTTGGATAAGTTTCTTGCCTATTTGGTAGGGTCCTTTATAGTGGTGTTCACTGACCATTCTGCTTTGAAGTACTTGCTAACCAAGTAAGATGCCAAGGCAAGATTGATAAGATGGATCCTTTTGCTTTAAGAATTCAATCTCTAAATCCGGGATAAAAAGGGAGTAGAAAATGTGGTAGCTGACCACTTGTCAAGACTTGTGATAGCACATGACTCACATGGTCTACCTATCAATGATGACTTCCCTGAGGAGTCTCTCATGTCAATAGAGGTAGCTCCATGGTATTCTCACATTGCAAATTACTTGGTTACTGGAGAAGTTCCAAGTGAGTGGAGTGCCCAAGACAAGAAGCATTTCTTTGTTAAGATCCATGCCTATTATTGGGAGGAGTCTTTTCTCTTTAAATATTGTGCGGATCAAATCATAAGGAAATGTGTTCCTGAACAAGAGCAATCAGGAATTCTATCCCATTGTCATGATAATGCATGTGGAGGTCATTTTGCTTCCCAGAAAACAGCCATGAGAGTGGTCTAATCAGGTTTTTTGGTGGCCCTCTCTTTTCAAGGATGCCCACTCTATGTGCAAGGGATGTGATCGGTGTCAAAGGCTTGGGATGCTAACACGCCGGAATATGATGCCCTTGAACCCCATCTTGATAGTGGATGTCTTTGATGTTTGGGGGATAGACTTCATGGGACCATTTCCAATGTCATTTGGACACTCCTACATTTTGGTGGGAGTGGATTATGTCTCTAAGTGGGTAGAAGCAATCCCATGTAAGAGCAATGATCATAAGGTGGTTCTTAAATTCCTCAAGGAGAATATCTTTTCAAGATTTGGAGTACCTAAGGCCATTATCAGTGATGGAGGAACCCACTTATGCAATAAGCTTCTTGAGACTCTTCTAGCCAAATATGGGGTCAAGCACAAGGTAGCTACACCTTATCACCCTCAAACAAGTGGCCAAGTTGAGTTAGCCAACCTGTAAATCAAGAATATACTGATGAAGGTGGTGAATGTGAATAGGAAGGATTGGTCTATTAAGTTTCTGGATTCCTTATGGACTTATAGGACCGCTTACAAGACCATTCTTGGAATGTCTCCTTATCGCCTTGTTTATGGCAAAGCGTGTCATCTTCTAGTGGAGGTTGAATATAAAGCATGGTGGGCAATTAAGAAGCTCAACATGGATTTGACAAGAGCCGGGTTGAAGAGATGTTTGGATTTGAATGAATTGGAGGAAATGAGGAATGATGCTTACCTCAATTCAAAAATTGCAAAAGAGAGGTTGAAGAAATGACATGATCAGTTGGTAAATCAGAAGAATTTTGCCAAGGGGCAAAGAGTCTTGCTTTATGACTCTAAGCTTCATTTTTTTCCAGGAAAATTGAAATCAAGGTGGACGGGTCCTTTCATAATTCATGATGTGCAATCAAATGGAGTAGTGGAACTACTCAACTTCAATAGCACTCGAACTTTCAAAGTGAATGGGCATCGTCTCAAACCCTATATGGATTCATTTTCCCGAGACAAGGAGGAATTCATTCTCCTTGATCCACCTCCAACATGAAAACACTTGGTTCATGGTTAAACTTAGTCTCTTCAAAGACTAAAAAGTTCATCCTCTTTTTTGTTTTCTTTTAAGTTGATTTTAGTTTAATCTAGTGTTTTTCTTGTGTTTATGCATGTTTTGATTTTTATTTTTGACTTTAATTTCATTCTAATGTGGTTTGAATTGTTTTTTTTTGTGTTAACATGCAGGTAGGAAAGCTTGAAGAATGAAAACAAGGCAAAACAGGGAAGAAAAGTGAAAATTCGCACCACCCATTCCTCTTGTGCGAAATTTTCGCACAACACATCCCCTTGTGCGAATTCTCTTTTGTGGCCAATTTTCAAAAAGCATGCTCTCGGTCCCTCCAAAAATCTCAGTGCGAAAATGCACAGGAATGCGAACCTTGTGCGAATTCGTTTTTGTGACCAATTTTAAAAAAATATGCTCTCTGTCTTGGAGAACCACAGGAATGCGAAATTTTCGCACTACCCATCACCTTGTGCGAAATTCGCACTTCTTCTTTAAAAGCCATTTGTTCTCTTCAATTCTCTCAACACCTCTCTTCCGATCACCCCTTTCCATCCATAAGGTCCTCTCCTTCATCATTTCCCGTCCCTAACCCCACCATGGCAGCCCATCCCCATAGCTTCACTCCATAGCCACGGCCTTCACTATACACAACAGTCCACACATTCCATTTTCAGCTCTTTCTCCTCTTTCCACCATAAAAAACCCTTCAATTCTTCACTCAACACTCTAAATCCATCCCTAAACCAATCCCAACCTTGATTTTACCAAACCAAAGCCGCAAGCTAAGGATTCAAGCCACGGTTTCTTCATAAGAAACCCATTGCCGCCGGCTAGAGGAGCTTTCAAATTCTAAATTCTCTTCTTGAAAAGCTCTAAATTCCAAGCTTAGCCACCATGAAAAACTCCTTTCCTACCTCAGCCAGCATTTCCCGCCCTCAAAAGCCAAGAATTTTCACCATTTGAAGGAGCCACAAATTCGCATTTGGACGGATGAATAGTGCCTTGTGCGAATTTCACACAACACATCCCCTTGTGCGAAATTTTCGCACCACATTCCCCTTGTGCGAAATTTTCGCACAACACCCCCCTTGTGCGAATTTTTGAGCTTCCTCATTTCTACCATCCCAAATCCCAAGCCTCTGAGCCTCATATCTTTGTTCCCTCATGCCTAAGACCTGAAGAGGTTATGCCTCGACTCCCTAGAGCAGTCAAAGAGCCGTCCCTGTGCGGGCCCCACTAGATCCACCCCCACATTTACCTGATTCTGCCCTTTAGCGCAGATACCATACGAGGAGAGCAGTTGCCATGCTTGTGGCCCCTACTCAGATTCCACCTAGGAGTCCTCCTACAAAGAAGACCAAGACTTCAGAGCCAGGAGAGTCCTCTAGAGCACCTCGAGATTCCCAGTCTCAGCCTCCTCCCACCAGACGCCCTATCCTCGCTAGCTCGCCCATTGAGGGCAACTCCGATTGCCGATCGAGAGCATTCCATGTCGAGGCATATTTTGATCACTCTATTATGCAACAGCAGCCTGACTTGGGGGATTCATATCGCCTACTTGAAAGGTACCATCTTATACCCTTTATGACGCCTCCACAGTTCTTTTATCCTAGAGTAGCTTTAGACTTTTACCAGTCTATGACTACTCGTGGCGTCCCGGTACCCGCCTCGATCCTTTTTACCATCGATGGACGCAAGGGTATTTTGGGGGCTAGACAGATTGTCGAGGCTTTCCATATCCCTTTTGCACCGGCAAATCCAGCTGCCTTTAGATGCTGGGTCCCACTTTCTGAGTGGGACATGGTTCGTATACTATCTCGAGAGACATCTTCAGCAAGGATCATTATGAGGAGGGAGCTTCCCCCAAGGATGCTCCTAGTTGATGTGGTGCTTTGCGCCAATCTTTTTCCTCTTCAGCATAGAGTGAAGAGGCGAGGGGCCATTCTCGAGGCGTTATTTCGTATCTCTGAGGGCTACTACTTTGGCCCCCATCATTTGATTATGGCTAACCTCCTCCATTTTGAGGAGAAGGTGCATACGCGGCGTCTTACGAGGGCAGACTCCATTCTTTTACTTTTCCCTTGACTGCTATGCCATGTTCTGGCACATATGGGTTTTCCTACAGACCCTCATTCTGAGCCCCGCCGCCATTGTCGAGAGAGTTTCTCTCTTGACCAATGGAATCAGGTACTTCTCCATCAGCATTCCCCAGAGTCTAGATACGTGCCATCCACTTCAGCTCCCTCGGAGCCAGTACCAGAGGTCGCATCGTCTGATGCCCCACTTGTTGTTCCTCCTACCTCAAAGCCGCCCATTACCATCCCTGGTGCAAAGTATCATGATTTGCTCGCTTCTTTCCAGACTTTGACCACTACTCAGACGGCTACTATGGCGTAGATGGACCACTTCCAGCTTCAGCAAGACCAGCAGACTCTCATTCTCCGTGAGATTCAGCAGCACCTTGGTCTTTTGCCACCAGCTCCACCTGTTGCTCCTGTGCCCTCAAAGCCTTCTGCTCCAGCTGATGATGCCACACCTGTACTGGTACCTTCCACAGTTGCAGTGGAAGACCCCTCATATCCACCAGAGGAGCCTACTACTTGATCATACGATCACTCCTCTCCCTTTTTGTATCTATATTCTACGTTTTTGGATGTCTTATATATTTTGGACCACTGTTATACTGGGATTGGATGTATTCCATGTTTATCTTGTATATTGTACTCTCTCAGTTTATATAGACATCTTCTTTTTTGTGTATATTAACTATTCCTTTTTATTTCCTCTACTCATCATTCTTATGATTTCTTTTTCTTTTGCAACATGTGGTTTCTCCTGTTCATTCAGAGTCCCTTACTATCAGGAGGTATCACTTCCTCCCTTTTATTATCACTTGCTTTTGGAACATTGGGGACAATGTTTATTCTAGTTGGGGGAAGAGTTGAGGAAGTAATTTGTTGGATTTTTGGTTAAGTTATTTTGCTAACAATTTTTTTGCAAACTCTCTTGGTTTCTCAAAGATAAATTCTCAAAAGTAAATGGAAGAAATTAAATTCTTATCTTATTGCCATAGTCTTAGAGTTTGTATTATGCTTATTAAAGTTGATAAATTGTTGAAACTCCTTTTGATTTCAATCTTAAGTCTTCCACTCTAATCTTTTCACACACTGAACACATTAGATTCCAGTTATAAGATGGAAAACTTTCTCACCCCCTAAACTTAGGAAATTTTCGACTTGGTGCCATTGACCTCATTCTATCAGTGTTGGGACACCTTATAAAAGGCTAATGTGTCTTATAAAATTTTTTTTTGCTTCACTTGCTTTGAAACCCGAGCAAGGTTCGAGGGGTATATGGTGAAAATCTTTAAAGCCTGGTGCCCTAAGTCTTTACTGGTTGGGAGTCACCGACCTCACTGCTCGTTACATGGGTGGATGGGTGGAGTTTAAATAAATAATTAAAAAAAAAAAAAAAGAGGTGTGTTCTTAGCCTTTTATATGGGGGTTAGTGTTGTTAAAGTTAGAGAAAAACCTTAGTTGTGGGGAGAAAATAGTTTGACATACTATAATTGGAAACTAAGCACCTTAACACTTAGATTTTTGTGGAAGATTAAGAGTTGGTCCTTTGGGAGTGGAAATTATTTTGATACTCAAATTTGCATAATGCCCACTCTTTGCATGTTGTGATAGGTAAGTTATTTGATGACTCTTGTTGATGATTGAGTTTTATATCTTTAACTTGCCATGTGAGAGTTTGATTCAATCATGCCACTTGATTATTTTTTGGAGTGATCAGCATGATTTTATAAATTATTATATTATCTATTTTTCTTTCTTTTTCTTTCCTTCATTGCTCAGGGACTAGCAATGTGTCAGTTGGGGGGAGTGATTACTACCCAAAAAGTGCTATTTTGCATCTTTATTCATTATGTTTTAAGCACTTTTGTGTAGTAGTTCTCCATTCTTATTCCAATTGGCATGTTAAGGACCTAGCAATGACCTCTAATCATATTTGTGGCTAGTTTTAGTATTTTGACATCTTTTTGGATCATTAAGACAAGCCAAGCAAAGGAGAGAAGCAAAGAGAAGCAAAGAGAGAGTGAAGAAAACAGAGGACAGCAGCTGCAGTCTTCCTTCGCACTTTTGGAGCACTTCCCGAAGTCCATTTTCTACATGCTATATACCATTTCAAAGATCAGGAAGTCAAGAATCCAACGCTTCAAACCGTGTACGATTTGGAGCTGAAATGAGGAAGATATGGCCTTTGGAAGATAACTGCTCCAAGCATGTGCGAAATTCGCACAACACCTTCCTGTTGTGCGAAACTCGCACAACACCTTCTCCTTGTGCGAAATTCGCACAGCAGCCCATGCAAGTGCGAAATCTCCTCTGTTTTTTCCGACTCCACATGAGATTTTTTCCTATGTATTTTTTGATGTAAATCCTTTCTTATCCTTGTAACTAGCCAATCAAAGGCTTTGCTTTTGTAAAGACTATAAGAGGGGTGGAAATCATCTCTCGACCAGATGTGTTATGTTTTACACTTAGTGAAATACAGGGCTCTCGTGTTTTCCTTTTCTCTCTACTATTTTCTTTTTCTTGGAAGCCAAACAACCTCTGAGGATGTTTTCCCAGAGGATGAGAGGCTAAACTTTTGGTTTCTTGGAGTGAAGGAAGCTAGGTGAAAAGTCCAGATGCAAAGGTGGAAAACTCTCGTGCATTAAATACAGGTAGTTGGAGTTCATAAATGGCTTTTAAATCTAAAGTTTTGCTTTAAATCCCTTAGAATCACTTTGAATGACCAATACATGGTAAGCTTCAGGTCTCTGTGGATGCTTATTGCTAGATCCATATCAGTCCATTAGTTATCATGTACGAGCCATTGGAAAGTGACTCAAGGTGAAGACCCATAGTGTTTAAAGCCATTAATGGAACTTGACTACCATCTCTATTGACTTTTTATGGATTAAATCTTCATTGTTAAACCTATACCGGTTCGGGAAACAACCATCCTTTATGTTGTTGTCCCCAATGCGAGAAGAAAAATCCGGAATTTCCACTTTGCATTTTGAACTTGATCCTAGCAACCCTTAGCTCCGGGAAACTTTCTTTCTTCCATTTTTATCTAGTTCTATATTAGTTTAGTTTCAAACACCACTTTCAAAACAAATTTTATTTTCTTTTAAACTTTAAGTTTTTGACAAAGGAACTCATCAGACTCAGTTTCTAATCTTGAGTATATCACTGGTAGAATGAAAACCCATCCCAGAGTTCGACCCTAGAGCTGCTATACTATAGTAGTTTTGCTACGCTAGTATGAGGTCATAGGATTTATAAATTTTTTTGATTAAAATACCCGACTGAGTACGAATCATATATCAAAACTAAAACTTCAAATACTTTTTAATATTTAGCATAACAATAATCGTAACAAAAATTATATGATCAATTTTAGACATGTTTTAGGCTTAGTTTGATTAAGGAAAATATATATGCATAGAACTGATCTATGGAAGATGAGTCCCATGGATATTCAAAGGAAGAAAAATTACAACCCCAAGAAGTTTCATCATCTATAAAAGATGATGTAAAGTTTCTTTGCAAATTACAACCTCATTAGAATTTTCAAGAAAATAGTTAAACAAAGAAAGTTAGTTGCATGAAACTGAAAAAAAAAAAAAAAAAAAAAACGTTTCCATTGTTCATCTCTTTTGATGTAAAACAAGACTTTCAAAATTTTATTAATGAATTAAACAATTATAGATCTCGCTTTTAAATTACTTTTACCTTCCTTATCCTCACTCAACTTTAGTATTTTAGCTAATCTCTAATACTTGTTCCCAAATCTTCATTAAGCTCCACTAGTTTATCTAATATTCACTAACAATTACTTATTCTTTGAACATTTTACATTCTTCAAGCCTAAATTTAAAAGAAAAGCAACTCTAGATGAAAGGTTTGACCAATGCCCATCCTTCAAGAAAATGCCAAACGCATTTCTTTTTCCTTGCAGTTTTTTTTTTTTTTGTTCAATTTTCTTATGTTGTAAGATGTTTCTTCATTTTCATGGTAGAAATATGTTAGAGATTCATGAATACTCATCACTTCTACATTATTTATTCTAGATAATTTCTCAACGTCATCTTATATTTTAGAGGCACATATGCATGTAACACCAATCCTAAGATAGGGTGACACATTGTTCTTGTTAGGATTTTTTCTTCTTAGATCTTTATTTGTTTTGATTATTGGATTTTTGGAATCAAGGCTAGACATAGAAATCATGATTGCTTCATTTTGAATTTCATGCATAGATTGTCTTCCATGCATTTAAAAGTCTCACTTTGAATAATTTACAATCCTATAATCTAATCTTCTTGTTTTTTGCCATGCTATTTAAATCTTTATCTTATAAAGTTTGATTAGTTTTAATATTATTTTATTTACTTGTTTATTTATTCATTGTTCATAGTTTATAGTTATTAGAATACTTTATCCAATTTTTCATCTTACAAAGTTTAATAGATTTAGTATTTACTTGTTTTTGTCATGCTTAGTTTCATGTCATTAGGATGGTCTCCATGCTATTAAAAATTTTATCTTGCAAAGGTTGATGATGGTATTTAATTTGTTTTAGGTTTTTTGTATTAGTTTATTTCCCATGCCATTAAAAAAAAAATCTTATCTTGTAAAAGTTTGATAGTTTTAACATCTTCCTTTTTATCGATTTTTTTGGCCTATTTGCCTTAGGAATTTTAGTTATTATCTTGAGATCCCATGATATTTAATTTATGTTTGATAGTTGATTCATGCCCAGTTGGTGTATCAGCTGATTCATGTCCAGCTGGTGCTCCTTGTTTGAGGTAGTAATCAACAAAATTTATAACCTATTACACCATGAACTAGGGTAGCAAAGACAAAGCTACTATAGCATAGTGGCTCTAGGATCGTTCACTGGGAAGGGTTTTCAACTCTCAACTGATACGAATTCAAAGCTGAGTTGGTGCATTTTCATTTCAAGGTTAGCTTTAAAAGAAAACATAAAGTTGTTTGAGTGAAAAGGGTTTGGTCTTAAACTAACCAAAAAGAAAGTAAAGGAAATTACTTATGAAGAAAAACATTCTTTTGAGGTTTAGGTTCACAGGGGAGGTTCCTTATGCAAAAACAGAGCTCCGGTCATTTGGTTCATTTCCTCGCATTAGAGAATTAACATATAGTCAATTCTCTAACCGGTGTTGTACAGATGCTTCCCTTTAATGGGTTCAAACACTAAATCCCTCTCACTGATGCAACTTGCAATGGCTCGTGCCTCTCACCTAGTATTTGCCATTCAAGGTGATCTTTAACCTTGGACTTCCCTTCTCAAGCTCGCAAGAGATAACTAATGGACGTCTCCTTGGAGTCCAAAAGCTTACCAAGTGTTGGCAATTCTAGAAAATCCTACTTCCAAGTCACTTCCCAAAAGCTCGCAATAGATAAACAAGTACATCTCCATGGACGGAGATCACGTGCCTTACCAAGTGTTGGCCCAAGTGACTTGGAGGTGTTTTAAGTTAACTAAAAACATAGAAATCATTAAAGGATCACACTTTCTCTTCATTAATGGCTGAAACCACAAAGCTATTAATTCTTGCACTTGGAACCTTTCCTGGCAACCTTAACTCCAAGGAATTAAAAGTCTAGCCACTCATTCTCTGAGGAAACTTCCTCAGAGCTTGTTTGGCTAGTAAGAAAACTAACGAGAAAACAAATATATGAAAGAAAAACAGAGCAAGTGCTCTGCGAATTATATTTCTTTCTTTCCTTTGATTACATAATAGATCTCCCATTTTGTAAAGAAAATTACAAACTATATATATGAGGTTATTCACCCTTTTTACTTACTTAAAGACTAAGGAATCCTATGATAGGTGGATTACAAGGAGAGTTTGGGGGATTTAGACAACAAATATCTAAAGCAAAATATCCTAAAATATCTCAAAATGTCGGTCGGATCAGGAAGGTTCAGGAAAACACCGTTGCACTGTATACTGAGAAAAAAACTCTGCAGGTAAGCGTTATCAAAAGGTCCAGATATGTCTATTCAGAGAAGTCGAAGCGTTCTTCTCTCCCATCCGGCTGTGAGATATCCGGATGTAAAATGTCGGCGCACGGAATTCCTCCCCGGGTGGACTGAGCTATGCTGCGCAAGGGGGACCGTCTTCGTGTGTAAGGTGTAGGGATCCATCCGGCTCAACTCCATCCGGATTCCCCAAGAGGACATGCGTCGCCATGCTATCCGGCACTCGTGAACATCACACTCCGGATGATAGCATATCCTATCCGGATATGTTGTCCGGATCATTGATTACAGTGAGCAAGCCTTCCTATAGTCCACGTTCCGCCGCTCTCCAATGGTGTGTCCGGACTCCCTGTCCGGACATCTTTTGCCATGGATTCCAAAGACTCTCCTCAATTTTGGATTGCTTTGGTGATAAAAAAGTTATCAAAACACCAAAACTTAACACAATTTGATTAGAATTGATTGCAAGGGTCCTTAATATGTTAATTGGGTTAAAAGGTAATAACTACTACTCAAAAGTGTTTAAAAGAGTTATTTACAAGCTATGAAATAGCACTTTTTGAGTAGTAATCACTCCCCCAACCGACATATTGCTAGTCCCTTAGCAATCAACGAGAAAAAAATAAAAAAATAAAAATAAACAATACTAATATTTACAACATCATGCTGATAAAAAAAAAAAACAATTTTCAAGTGGCATGATGATCTAACTCTCTCATGGAACATTTAAAGAAATAAAACTCAAACTTCAACAAGAGATATCAAATAAATTGTCTAATCATAATTCTTAAAGAGAATGCATTATGCAAATTTAAGCTTTAAAAGAGTTTCCACTCCCAAATGGTCAAACCTTACTCTTCCACAAAAATCTAAGTGTTACTTGTTAGTTTCCGAATATAGTATGTTGAACTAATCTCTCCCCCCAACCTAGCTCTTTTTCACAGCTTAGCAAACTTGTCAACCTCCAATAGGCTAAGAACGCACTTTTTTTTTTTTTTTCATTGTAGGAGTTCAAGGCTTAAAGGTATTTTTTTTTTTCTAAATTGTCCATGTAACGGGGGTCCATCGATGACTCCCAACCAATTAAGGTTTAGGGCATCAAGCTTTAAGGAATTTTCAATCACTAACTCCTCGGATTTTACCCCGGACTTTTGAGAATGAATTTTAATACCCCAGCACCTACAGTATGTTAAACTCCACCTATCCACCCTTGTAACGAGCATTGAGGTCGGTGACTCCCAACTAATTAAGGCTTAGGGCACTAGGTTTTAAAGATTTTCACCATATACCCCTCAGACCTTACTCGGGTTTCAAGGCAAGTAAACATTTTTTTTTTTCCAAAGGCTCATTGGCCTTTTATAAGGTGTCCCAACACTATTAAATGAGGTCAAATGTACCAAGTCTAAAATTTTCCTCAGTCAAGAGGGAAATAGTTTTTCATCTTATAATCGGAACCTATTGTGCACAGTGTGTGGATAGCTTAAAGTGGAAGAACTAAAGTTGAATTCAATAGAAGTTTCAATAATTCATCAACTTTAGTAAGCATAATACAAACTCTAAGTTAAGAAAAAAGACAAAAATTCAATTTCTCCCATTTCATTTTGAAAATTTCTCCTTAATAACCATGGAGAGTAGAATAAAAACTTAAAATTTTTTAAACTTAACAAAAAACAACTAAATTACCAAAATATCTTAGCATTAAGAACAAAAACTTCCTTTCTCAACTCTTCCCCCAACCAAGCGGAACATTGTCCTCAATGGGACAAAGTGATTGAAAAATAGGGAGGAAGTGGTACCTCCTGAGTGACTCGGAATGATGGCTTAGTGGCCTCTTCTGTAGGAGGCTCCGGATGAGGTGGGAATGGTATGCTGAGGAGCTGATGTACTGTCAAGATGATGCTGAATCTGCCTCAGGATAATGGGCCTGAGTGGCAAG
This sequence comes from Vitis riparia, assembly GCF_004353265.1. Taxonomy (NCBI): domain Eukaryota; kingdom Viridiplantae; phylum Streptophyta; class Magnoliopsida; order Vitales; family Vitaceae; genus Vitis; species Vitis riparia. The sequence goes on from NC_048445.1 coordinate 8,109,552, forward strand.
AATCTGCTCCTGCTCCTGCTGATTTTAATCATTCAAAAAGATTAATTTCAAGACCAAAATTACAATCCAATAATTCACAAAACTTAAAAATTAACATATTTAACAAAATTATGGACTTTGGTGAAACCAAGTCCATCTAACCCTTCTCTGATCAGGATTTTTGTGGCTCAAGGAGGTTGATTTCCTCATTTTCTGGCTTGAACGACTCAATGAATGGCTTGAGGCGATGACCATTGACTCTAAAAGTGTCTATGCCATTGGAATGTAGTAATTCCACCACTCCATTGATATGTACTTGGTGAATAATGAAAGGGCCTATCCACCTTGACTTGAGCTTTCCGAGAAAGATATGGAGCCTTGAGTCATAGAGTAGGACTCTTTGTCATTTCCTCAATTCTTTGTTGGAGATTAGTTGATCATGCCACTTCTTCATCCTCGGTTTTGCAACTTTGGAATTGATGTAAGCATCATTTCTTAATTCCTCCATCTCATTAAGGTCTAAGCACCTCTTTTTCTCAGCTCTGATCAAGTCCATGTTTAACCTCTTGATTGCCCACCAAGCTTTATATTCAACTTCCACAGGGAGATGGCATGCTTTTCCATAAAAAAGGCGATAAGGAGACATTCCAAGAATGGTCTTATAAGCGGTCCTATAAGCCCATAATGAATCCAGGAGCTTAATAGACCAATCCTTCCTATTCACATTCACCACCTTCATCAGTATATTCTTGATTTCCCGGTTGGCTAACTCAACTTGGCCACTTGTTTGAGGGTGATAAGGTGTAGCTACCTTGTACTTAACCCCGTATTTGGCTAGAAGAGTCTGAAAAGGCTTGTTGCAAAAGTGGGTTCCTCCATCACTGATAATGGCCTTAGGCACTCCAAACCTTGAAAAGATATTCTCCTTGAGAAATTTGAGGACCACCTTATGATCATTGCTCCTACATGGGATTGCTTCTACCCACTTAGAGACATAATCCACTCCCACCAAAATGTAGGAGTGTCCAAATGACATTGGAAATGGTCCCATGAAGTCTACCCCTCAAACATCAAAGACATCCACTATTAGGATGGGGTTCAAGGGCATCATATTCCGACGTGTTAGCTTCCCAAGCCTTTGACACTGATCACATCCCTTGCACATAGAGTGGGCATCCTTGAAAAGAAAGGGCCACCAAAAACCTGATTGGACCATTCTCATGGCTGTTTTCTGGGAAGCAAAATGACCTCCACATGCACTATCATGACAATGGGATAGAATTCCTGATTGCTCTTGTTCAGGAACACATTTTCTTATGATTTGATCTGCACAATATTTGAAGAGAAAAGGCTCCTCTCAATAATAGGCATGGATCTTAGCAAAGAAATGCTTCTTGTCTTGGCCACTCCACTCACTTGGAACTTCTCCAGTAAACAAGTAATTTGCAATGTGAGAATACCATGGAGCTACCTCTATTGACATGAGAGACTCCTCAGGGAAGTCATCATTGATAGGTAGACCATGTGATTCATGTGTTATCACAAGTCTTGACAAGTGGTAAGCTACCACATTTTCTACTCCATTTTTATCCTGGATTTGGAGATTGAATTCTTGAAGCAAAAGGATCCATCTTATTAATCTTGCATTGGCATCTTGCTTGGTTAGCAAGTACTTCAAAGCATAATGGTCAGTGAACACCACTATAAAGGACCCTACCAAATAGGCACAAAACTTATCCAAGGCAAAAACTACTACCAACAACTCCTTCTCAGTAGTTGTGTAGTTCCTTTGAGCCTCATTCAAAGTTTTGCTTGCATAATAAATCACATAGGGCTTTCCATATTCTCTTTGCCCCAAAACAACCCCTATAGCAAGATCACTTGCATCACACATTACCTTAAAGGGTAATTTCCAATTTGGGGCTCTCACTATTGGTGCAGTTGTGAGGAATTACTTCAGTTCCTCAAAACTCTTCTGACATTTCTCATCCCACACAAATTTGGCATCCTTGACCAAGAGTTCACAAAGAGGTTTTGAGATTTTTGAGAAATCCTTAATGAACTTCCTATAGAACCCGGCATGTCCTAGGAATTGCTTAATTTCTTTAACATTTGTGGGAGGTGGCAACTTAACAATTAGCTCCACCTTTGCCTTATCTACCTCAATGCCATTCTTGGAGATTATATATCCTAAGACAATTCCTTGTTGTACCATAAAATGACACTTCTCCCAATTTAGCACTAGGTCTTTCTCAATACATCTTTGGAGAACAACTTCTAAATGCAATAAACACTCCTTATAAGAACCTCCATATACAGTGATGTCATCCATGAAGACTTCCATGAAGACTTCCATGATGCGCTCCACCATATCACTGAAGATGCTTAGCATATATCTTTGGAAAGTTGCAGGTGCATTACATAGACCAAAGGGCATCCTCCTATAGGCAAAAGTACCAAAGGGGCAAGTGAAGGTTGTCTTTTCTTGATCTTCCAAATCAATCTCTATTTGGAAGTACCCCGAGTAACCATCCAAAAAACAGTATAAAGGATGCCCTCAGACTCTCTCAAGGACTTGGTCCATGAAAGGCAATGGGAAATGGTCCTTCCTAGTCACTGAATTCAACCTCCTGTAGTCTATACACACCCTCCATCCTGAGGTAAGACGTGTAGAGACTTCCTCCCCTTTTTCATTCTGGATCACAGTAATTCCAGATTTCTTTGGGACTACTTGGGTTAGACTCACCTACAAGCTATCTGAAATGGGATATATGATCCCTGCTTGAAGTAGCTTCAGAACTTCACCCCTTACCACCTCTTGCATGTGAGGATTCAACCTCCTTTGGGGCTGCCTCACTGGTTTTGCATCTTCCTCCATGTAGATATGGTGGGTGCATACTAGAGGGCTAATCCATTTCAGATTAGAAATTTGTCATCCAATGGTCTTTTTGCATTTTCTGAGGACTCCCAAAAAACTATCCTCTTGATCACTTGTGAGAGTTGAAGAAACCACCACTGGACATTTCTCATCTTCCTCCAAATATGCATACTTCAAATCAACAGGAAGTGGCTTCAAAACTAGCTTTGGAGGGTCCTCCCTAGCTGCTGGTTGTGAGTCCTCCTTATTGAACAAGGGTACGATCTCTTCCCTTCTTCTCCAAGGAGACATGATGGCTAACACGTCAGAGGGTTCAGGTAACCCTTCTTCAAGCACTCCAAGGCTTTCGTTCAAGCTCTCTTCTAAATTCTTGTCACAATGCTTTTCAACCAAAGTGTTGATCAAGCACACCTCCTCCCATCCTTCCTCCTCTTCAGGGTGAAGATGCTTCTGCATAGGTGGAATATGTTTAGTTCCAAGGTCATGTTTCCAAATGTGAGCTGCATCACCCCATTCTTACAATTGATGATGACATTTGAGGTAGCTAGGAAAGGTCTCCCAAGGATGATTGGCACATAATTTGCTTCCTTAACAGTGGGATCAGTATCAAGCACCAAAAAATCCAGGGGATAGTAGAATTTGTCCACTTGAACTAGAACATCCTCTATCACCCCCCTTGGGATTTTGACTGACCTATCAGCTAAAGAGGGAGTGATGGTTGTGGGCTTCAATTCTCCAAGTCCTAGTTGCTTATACACAGAGTATGGGAGCAAATTCACACTTGCTCCCAAGTCTAGTAAAGCCTTCTCCACATGTGTCCCTCCAATGTTGACTAAAATGGTGGGACATCCCGGATCTTTGTACTTAACTGGAGACTTACACTGAATGATGGCACTTACTTGCTCAGTCAGGAATGCCTTCTTTGTCACATTCAACCCTCTCTTGACCGTGCACAAGTCCTTTAAAATTTTTACATATGTGGGGACTTGCTTGATCATATCAAGTAAGGGTATATTCACCTTCACTTATCTCGAAACTTCAAGAATTTCTGATGAATTCTTGATTCCCTTCTTTCCATGTAAAGCTTGAGGAAAAGGGGGAGGCATATGTTTCTTCATCATATCCTCTTTAATCACTATCCCCGGCAACGACGCCATTTGATTCATGCCCAGTCGGTGTATCAGCTGATTCATGTCCAGTTGGTGCTCCTTGTTTGAGGTAGTAATCAACAAAATTTATAACCTATTACACCATGAACTAGGGTAGCAAAGACAAAGCTACTATAGCATAGTGGCTCTAGGATCGTTCACTGGGAAGGGTTTTCAACTCTCAACTGATACCAATTCAAAGCTGAGTTGGTGCTTTTTCGTTTCAAGGTTAGCTTTAAAGAAAACATAAAGTTGTTTGAGTGAAAAGGGTTTGGTCTTAAACTAACTAAAAAGAAAGTAAAGGAAATTACTTATGAAGAAAAACATTCCTTGGAGGTTTAGGTTCACAGGGGAGGTTCCTTATGCAAAAACAGAGCTTCGGTCATTTGGTTCATTTCCTCGCATTAGAGAATTAACATGTAGTCAATTCTCTAACCGGTGTTGTACAGATGCTTCCCTTTAATGAGTTCAAACACTAAATCCCTCTCACTGATGCAACTTGCAATGGCTTGTGCCTCTCACCTAGCATTTTCCATTCAAGGTGATCTTTAACCTTGGACTTCCCTTCTCAAGCTCGCAAGAGATAACTAATGGACGTCTCCTTGGAGTCCAAAAGCTTACCAAGTGTTGGCAATTCTAGAAAATCCTACTTCCAAGTCACTTCCCAAAAGCTCGCAATAGATAAACAAGTACATCTCCATGGACGGAGATCACGTGCCTTACCAAGTGTTGGCCCAAGTGACTTGGAGGTGTTTTAAGTTAACTAAAAACATAGAAATCATTAAAGGATCACACTTTCTTTTCATTAATGGCTAAAACCACAAAGCTATTAATTCTTGCACTTGGAACCTTTCTCGGCAACCTTAACTCCAAGGAATTAAAAGTCTAGCCACTCATTCTCTGAGGAAACTTCCTCAGAGCTTGTTTGGCTAGTAAGAAAACTAACGAGAAAACAAATATATGAAAGAAAAACAGAGCAAGTGCTTTGCGAATTATATTTCTTTCTTTCCTTTGATTACATAATAGATTCCCCCTTTTGTAAAGAAAATTACAAACTATATATATGAGGTAATTCACCCTTTTTACTTACTTAAAGACTAAGGAATCCTATGATAGGTGGATTACAAGGAGAGTTTGGGGATTTAGACAACAAATATCTAAAGCAAAATATCCCAAAATATCTCAAAATGTCGGTCGGAAATATCAGGAAGGTTCAGGAGAACACCGCTGCACTGTATACTAAGAGAAAACTCTGCAGGTAAGCGTTATCAAAAGGTCTGGATATGTCTATTCGGAGAATTCGAAGTGTTCTTCTCTCCTATCCGACTGTGAGATATCCGGATGTAAAATGTTGGCGCACAGAATTTCTCCCCGGGTGGACTGAGCTATGCTGCGTAAGGGGGACCATCTGCGTGTGTAAAGTGTAGGGATCCATCTGGCTCAACTCCATTCGGATTCCCCAAGAGGACATGCGCCGCATGCTATCCGGCACTCGTGAACATCACACTCCGGATGATAGCATATCCTATCCGGATATGTTGTCCGGATCATTGATTACAGTGAGCAAGCCTTCCTACAGCCCACGTTCCGCCGCTCTCCAATGGTGTGTCCGGACTCCCTGTCCGAACATCTTTTGCCATGGATTCCAAAGACTTTCCTCAATCTTGGATTGCTTTGGTGATAAAAAAGTTATCAAAACACCAAAACTTAACACAATTTGATTAGAATTGATTGCAAGGGTCCTTAATATGTTAATTGGGTTAAAAGGTAATAACTACTACTCAAAAGTGTTTAAAAGAGTTATTTACAAGCTATGAAATAACACTTTTTGAGTAGTAATCAATAGTTTTAACATCTACCCCTTTATTGATCTTAGCCTCATTCCCTTAGAAATTTTTAGTTATTACAAAATGCCATGCTTAGTATTAATTATTTTAGGTCAACTTGTATTGTTTAATTTATGTAGGTTAGTTCCCTTTAATTTGTGTTGTTTTATGCTTTCGCAACCCCATGTTGTAGTTTTATAAACTCAGGTTAGCTTGTATTCTTAGTTTTCTATATTTAGGTTCCTTTGTTAATATTGTTTTATATACTGTTTGTTAGTTTATTAATTAGAGATTAGTAAATTTTTTTAGGCTTAGTTTCCATTAGTTTGTCGAGATAATTTTATGCTTTCAAAATCCAATGTTTAGTTTTATGAATTTAGTAGTTTGTTATGTTAATTTTATACTTTCAAAAATCCCATGTTTTAGTTCTGTAGTTTTAGTATAAGCCTGTTGTGGACCCCGCATTTCGTGCTCATGCGTTTCCCACTCGATGGCGAGCTCGATTTTCATTTGAAAAATTGATTTTTGTTTATTGTTTGAAAATGACTTGGAGTCGCCACTTATTTTTGTTTTATTTTTAAAGGGTAAACAAAATAAGAAAGAAAAACCCTAAGTGTGACTCCTTGTTTTGGAAAAGGTGGTCTGTGAAAAACCGGATCGGGTTCGGGGGTCAGGTTACTTATCGAGAAGGTACGGTAAAGACCATAACACCCCTCTAAGTCCCTAAAAATGGGTCTCTACTAATAAAATGAAGTAATCGTGGCAGTCAACAAGAAAATCAATGAATACTCAAATCGGTCATGCACAATATGAGAAGCAAAGCATGTATAAAGAATGAGTGAAATATGAATAGATGCGTACCTAGGCGGCAATCACGAACGCGCTATCATGAAACATGGTTAGTGAACAATGAACAGATATAATTAAGCGCATATCAAGGAATAGAGTAAATCAATCGTGCATGTCAAATAAATCAATCAATCAGGCAATCAATCGAAAAATCAGATATGTCGGGCCCTCACCAAAGCCCGTTTATTTTGTATGAATTAATTCCATAAATTCCATTATTCGAAATTACGGAATTTAATTCATACTTATTTTAAAACATTTTAAAATCATGGAAGTAATGAAAAATGTACGCCAAAGAAAAATGGCGACGAATTTTATTGAAAACGGGACTCTTGGATGATTCTAAAAAATCCTAAAGATGAAAATTAAAAGCGAATAGATGAATAAATAAATTATCTAATAAAAAGGGAGTTTGGAAAATTAAAAAAAAGAAAACTAGGATCGGGAAATTATACGGAAAATGGGAGTTTTAAGACCTAAAAATAAATCTAAGGATGAAAATTTGAAAAACAAAAATTGTTTGAAGGATTTGGAAATTGGAAAATTATTTAAGAAAATAAGAATTTAAAAAAAAAAGTATTTGAGAACTGTGAATGTGAGAAGTTAAAATTATTTGGAAATCTAGAAATTGGAAAACTGGGAATTGGGAAATTATTTTAAAATCAAAGATGATTAAAATAAATATATAAAAGAAAAATAGGACAAGTGGCCCAAAGGTGTCCATGCGAAAGGCGTTAAAAGAAAAAAAAAGAAAAGAAAAGAAAATGGGAGGTGGCCATGCAAGATCCTCGTCAAATGAAGATTTGATGAAGTTGGGAATGCTACTGCAGCTGCCCTAGTAGTGTCCATTCTGCCCAAATTCTCACCAGTAAACTGCCAGAGGCATCCACCGACTAATGGTGCCTGTCACCTGCAAAGCAATCTCTAGTAACATGCCCATCACTACATGGAACCTGAAGAAGTGAGGCCATTCCTTTTTCCTTACTACCCCAAGATATGCAATAAAGAAGTACGCCATCAAGGACCAGCTGGGCAACCTCCCAATGAATTCAAGAAAAGGATATGTCACAAATTCAAAGTCTTCCAAGAAAGGGTGTAGGTGATAGGCGGTTTCAGCATACATCCATGTCTCATGGAGGGGCATTAAATAAGGGAGGCATGCTAAAGTCCTCCACCACCATTGTGTTTTTTTGGTCATTGGAAGGTAGCGGAAGCTGTATGGAACATCCTTGGAAGCTCTAAGGGGAGTTGGAGATCTTGGCTGTCTTGGTAGCATGGGGAGTGCGTGTGACAGGCCACCTTGATCCCCACTTAAAAGTGGGGTTGATGCAGTAGAGAGGTGTGAAAGTGGCATTCCTCCAAAAGACCAGGATTTCAGCTCCTGACAAGGTCTCCATGAACTCCTGATGCTTAAAGAAGCAGTCCTGGCAGGCAAATGAGGAAAGCATGCAAAAACCTGGTGACTAGTAACAGGCTTACATGCCCTGGAATCCATCAAAGCACACCCAGAGGTCATAAACAAAGAATTCCCCTTAACCGACCTTGATAACCAATCAATCCTTTCAATAATATCTCTGGAATGAGAATGCTCTGGCAACTCTAGGTCTTCCAGGATCTCTTTTATTCTCAGAAGTATAAAATATGCCTTTGAATAAATCTTCGTTTTCACTTCAACCTCATGCAGTCTAGCGTCTTTAAACTGTAACTCCTATGAGCATCTCCCTTAAAGACATCACGACCAAGATGGTCAACCCAAATACGATACTCAACACTCTAAAGAACGTCAAAAACAGGGGAGAAAATGAAGAAAAACAAGGTGAGTTTGGGAGAAAATAGTTCCATTAAACCCAACCCCATTTTATGGAAATCAAGGAGCTTAAGAAAACTAGTGGGAACGTCTGTGTGTTCTCAAACATAGAAAACAAATAATATAATCGCCAAGCAATTCATACAGGGGAAACAGAGACCAATCAAACAAAGAAAAAAAAATGAGAAGCAAGTTTAACACGTTATATAGCCCAAGCAAACATCCAAATATCAGCAATGAAGCGTAGAGTGACTATAAAAATGGAGAACCTCAGGTGTGAGATTGTTAAACCTGAGCGATTCTCCTCGAGCAAAAGGTTGCTTGACCTCCAGCCACCTGCAGTCTTCCTCCTATGTTCCTTTCTGTAACCAAAACAAGGATCTCCTCACTTTCCTTCTGGCTCCCTAGCTACAGAATACCTCTAAAAAGAAATCTCACTCTCCAGTCACCAGCAAAACTAGCAAAGCTTGCCCCCACCCCCCCTCAGAAAACAATCTGCTCTATTCTTCTAATATTTCTCCCCCCTTGCCGCAGCTTCTTCCTGAGCTCTCATGAAAAGCTCCCCCCCTACAGCTCCAGGAATCTCCTCCTACAGAAACGTGCTTGCCTCACTCACCCAAAATATCCCTCAACTGTAACCAGCCTGATACCCCTTTTTTCCAAGCAAAGGATCTCCTCTCCAGAAAAATCTCTCTCTTTCTCTAAAGCTCTCTCCCCCCTCTTCTCTCAGTTTTCTTTTCTCTGTTGTCTCTATCTCCGTTCTCTTTTCTCTGTTGTCTCTCTCTCCCTTTCCTCTCCCCTTCCCAAAATATCTCTAACCGTAGCACTCAAGACCTCCAGCAGCTGCCTCTCTCCACTACCCTGCCACTGCATCCTCAACGGTTTTCAACTTTTTTCTGCTGAAAGAAATCTCCACGTGTCCAGCTTTCATGGGCTAACAAAGCCATTAGCTTGATACCTTATCAACCAGTCCTGGAGTGACACGTGCCCATCCTAGATGATGACACTTGTCATAATCGGGCTGTAGAGATGTCTCCCCAAAATGGGGGTCTACACCTGTGTTCTAGCTTCTTATGTTTAAGTGCCTTTGAATTTGCTATTTTATGATATTTAGATTATAGAAAATAATGAAGTATTTCTTGATTATTGTAATTTAGTTCATGTGCCGTGAAAAATTTCTTAGATTTTAGAAAATAATTAAGTATTTCTTGATTGTTGTAATTTAGTTCATGTGCCTTGAAAATTTTCATTTGTTAAATTTGATTATTATTATTTTTTTATGATATTTAGGTTTTAGAAAATAGTAGATATTTCATGATCGATAAGTAATGAGGTTAGTTTTTAATACCTTGATTTATAGTTTGTAATCTTTCAAATTATTTAATTTTTTTTTAGTTAACCTATTACATGTTAGTTTATTCAATATTTCATGTTTATTAATTTATTTGATGCAAGTTTGCCAAGTTTTCTTTGTTAATTAATTCTTTAAAAATATATTGGTTGATAGTGTGTACTTTCTCAAGTTAATTAGTTTTATTAGTCAATGTATTGCATATTAGTTTATTAAAATACTTCAAGTTAGTTAATTTATTAGATAATTTTCCTTTTTAATTATTTTTTTAAAAATGGAATTGAAAAACTACCAAAAGTTTAATAGGGAATACCCAGATAAGGTAAATGGGGTGATTAAAAAATTTAAATAAATATTTATATATTATACCAAATTCTTTTAACCTATTAGATATTAGGAGTATCCCAAATAACTAAATGAGTTATACCTAAAATATTTAGATATATAAAAAACTGATTTTTACCTTTTAGAAATGTCATGTGATTAGTTAAAGATAAAATAATATAATTATTAACGTTCAAAATATATGCCAGGAGATGTTAGGGATGATAATAGTTACCAAAATGACCACTCTAATCTCAATAACAACCTAACAAATCAATCAAAGGAATTCAATATAATCAATCAGAATATAAGTAGGAGTATAAAGATATTTAATGAGACAAAAGATTTTTGCGTGGAAAACCCCAACAAACAATGGACATAAAAAATCATGAGGTTTAAGACCTACTAATCTAAATCCACTATTTGAAATCAAGTTACACATATTTACTTGACCACGTTACCCTAATGACTTACTTTATAGAACCTACAACTCGATTCACATCTGCGATGCAGTAACTTCCTATTGCTCCTTAGTAGATCCTTCAGCCACTTCGAATGGATGATAATCTTCAACCTAATAATCAAATATCAAATCTTTGAATGAGATATCAATAATGAAATGTCATGTTAGGGTTTCTCTCTAGGATCTCTAAAAAGATCTTCTTAATGAAACCCTCTCAACTAAAGCAAAATCTCTAACCTTTAATGGGTTATCAGGGAGGTATTTATAAGCATAAGCCTAAACAATTTCAATATCTTAAGTTTTCAAATTAGAGTTTGAGTGAAATTCATCCAAAATCTGTTTCTAAACTTGATAAGATGTTCATGACCGCTTAAGCAAACTTCAAACTGGTTGAGCGAACTCAAAACCACTTGAGCAGGATTAATTGCTTGAGTAGTCCTTGTTTCTTTTGAAAAGTCATTTTAAAATATTTAGTAGGTAGAGAGCATCTCAGATTAACCTCTTTGCCTTAAACTATTAGGATAGAGCCCTTAAAAGCATGACATGATGTAACAAAATTTGGATTCATTATTTATTTATTAATATTATAGTTTCACTTTTATCTATCCTTATTCCATGTATTACACTTTATGAGCATTCTTGCCTACATCTTTTGCATTGTACGTGATTTGGGTGCAGTAGGAGTTGCATGGAAGATCCAAGTTATAGGTTCCTTGCAAATAGATGACTTTTTCACAATTGGTTCATAAGTCTAGGAAATCCATTAGAGGCTATAGTGCACCACCTCCTAATTGGAGGGATGATTGGTCTTGGCTATTGGAATGGATTTCCCATAGTGAGTGCACTAGTGTGTATGGCACTAGTGTGTATGGTTACACTTTGGATTGGATCTATGGTAAGTCATGACTTAAGGCTATCAAGTAGTCTTGACCTCACTAAGTTGCCTCATTGTGTCATCTCTCAATCTTGAGAGAATATTAAACTCGTGTTAAAGTTAGCAGTGGTTTTGACCTACAAATGAGATTGTAAGCTAATCATATATTCCTTATGGATTGGGCCACTGTTGTTGGAAACCGGTAGCAATAGGTATTCTCAATGGAGGCACCATGATATCTCATGGGATTGAGACAATGTGTCCCTGTGGGTGATCAAAAGGAGGTGTTTTCACGGAAACTATTGTCATAGTAGTTCCTTAAGTGGAACTTGACATAAGCTCTTTGAGAGCTAAGATATGTCAATTGAACACACAATATGAGGATCTATAACTCAAGAATAGTAAAAGTAGCCTTGAAAGGCTGATACCTTTCACCTTGCTAAACTATGGACACTAGTTCATGGGGAGACTAAACACAATGGATAGTAGGTCACGAACCTGAGTACATAGTCTTGTTGTTAATTACATAGGATACTGGAGTTTAGTTGATTCTTTATAGTGGGATGTTGAATCAACTTTATAATTGAATTATAAGGGAGCCAATACTCCTATAGGTCCTAATGGTCCCCACTCTGAGCTCATATACCTTGTTGGCATGGGTTATGAGGGTTGGATTGACTCTAGGTTCACTTTTGTGAATAAAGGCGTTTTGGTAATTACGCATGGTTGCATTGGGGTAAATGAACAAGGTCTTTGGATTTGGCTAATTAATTAGTTAGTAGGCCTTATTGGGTTGGCTAATTAATTAGGACCCAATTTAGGCTAAATTAAATGACCTAAGCCCATGTGTGCTCAAGTCACCTAAGCCTAGTTCAAAACTTTATAAATACCTCATAGAGATTAGGTTTCCATAACCTTTTGTCTTCCACCATCCAAAGAGAAAGAGAGTCATAACCTCCACCCTCCTTTCCTCTCCACTCAAAGTGTGCTAAAAACAAGGTTGAGTCATTAGGTAGAAGCTCGTGGGTTTGTGAGATTGCCAACAACTTCAAGGTCATCTTCAATACTTGGAATTTAAGGTTTAGGAACATCTAAACCTAAAGGTTAGTACTTTATTCCTAAAAAATCATTTTTGAAAATTTGATATTGTTTTCATTGCTTAAATCTAAGATTTTAACATAAACATGAAAAATTCCTAAGACAAGAATAACATACTTTTTAAGTTCAACTCTCAAACTACGCAAGTAGGACCACTTTAGGTGATTCAACTATTTTATATCTAAATTAACAAAGATCCTTAATATCAATATTATCATGTGCAGAGTTCCAATTTTAGGATTGACCACTCTTACTATTAAAATATCTAGTCTTATGTTTAAGAAAATCCTCATTCCTTAATTCCTTTGCCCAAACCACTGTTGAAATTGGCAATGACCGAGAATTGAGATGGACTTTAAGATGATGATGAAAGTCCATACCCTTGATGGGCTTAATATTGGAGGCTATAGGCTTGCCTATGAACTACTCTTACTTGATCATTTGAATTGATTAAGAGCTTTAGGGCTTTTGTAATTACGATGATGAATAAATTATCTTCTGTCTAAAAAATTTTGAAAATTTTTATTTCATAAATTAGAAACATTTTGTAATAGGGCAATGTGAACTTTTAAAATTTTCATTAGAATATTTTATTGAAAATTTAATTTGATAAGAAATATGCTCTCAAATTCTAAAATCTATTTTCATAAAATTGTCATTTACATAATTCCAATTTGATAAATATCTTATCTTGGAAATTTTTTCAAAGAAATTTATTTTCATCAAATTACTAAGTTTCCTTAAATCATTTTAGTAATGTCCTTTAATGATAGATTACTTCCTCTGAAATTTTCCAAAGTATTTATTCTCCAAATTGGGAACTCTAATATAATAAGAAACTTCAATTTATGAAAATTTGAGAGCATCTCCGATAAGGAAATATGTAATTTTGGAAGATTCTAAAAAAATATTTTAAGAAATTTGAAAATCATTAAGAATAATAAAAAAATAAACTTTAGCTCTTACGATTAAAAATTCCTCATAAAACATACTTTCCTTATTTCTATACCTTTTCAATTTAATAAATATTGTTAGATTTGGAATCTAATTTTCATACAAATTTATTTCATTAAAATGATTATAACTATAAATTCTAGTAATATTCTTAAAGATAAATTATGCATTTTAAACATTTTAAACAAAGTTTCAATTTATTTTTTTTTAAATTGAGGATTAGTGCAATAAGAAAATTTCTAAAATTTGAAAATAAAAAATAAAAATCCAGAAAACACTTTATCCAATAAGGAAAACTTTAATAAAAATATTTAAAATCCTTGAGAATAATTTTAAAAAATAAAATTTTCCACTTTTGATTTAAATTTTATTTTAACAAAAGTTATTTCATTAATATGTAGTATTCATAAATTTAATAAGTAATATCTTTTTGGACTCCAATTTTCTCAAAAATTTATTTCCATCAGATTATTAAGTTTGTTATTTTTTGCAAAACATATATAATAGGAAAAATATACATATGTGGACCCCGTATTTCGGCTCATACGCTTCCACTCGATGGCGAGCTCGATTCTTTATTTGAAAAATTGATTTTATTTATTAGAAAATGACTTGGAGTCGCTACTTATTTTTGTTTTATTTTTAAAGGGTAAACAAAATAAGAAAGAAAACCCTAAGTGTGACTCCTTATTTTGGAAAAGGTGGTCTATGAAAAATCGGATCGGGCTCGAGGGTCAGGTTACTTATCGGGAAGGTACGATAAAGACCATAGCACCCCTCTAAGTCCCTAAAGTTGGGTCTCTACTAATAAAATGAAGTTGACGTGGCAATCGATAAGAGAAACAATGAATACCGACATGATCACATATTGAAAGTCAAAGCATATATGGGTGATGATTAGAGTGAGAAAAGATACGTACCTGATTAGCAAACGACAACGCGCTATCATAAAATGGGGTTAGTGCATAGTAATGAACATAAAATATGTCACTCATATCACCAAACAAGAGGAAAAACCACCAATAGCACACATGACATTTTATTCAAATTCATTTTTATTTTAAAGAAAATTTGATGTTGGGTTCCCACCAAAGCCCAATTTATTTTGCATGAGTCGATCCCATAAATTCTATTATTTGAAATTATAGGAATAAATTCATACTTATTTTAAAACATTTTAAAAGACCAAGAAAGATTTGAAAATTGCTTGCCGAATCGAAAGTGGAAGCAAATTTTATTAAAAAGGAATCTTATTGATTTTAAGATTACTAAATAATAATAATAATAATAATAATAATAAAATAAATAAATAAATAAATAAATGAAATAAGATAAAATGATAAAATAAAATAATGGAATAAGATAAAATAATGAAAAGATTAAGGAATAAAAGAAAACTACTTGAAATCATATATTTTTTTTAAATCAATTTTTGGACGCAAAAGTGTAGAATTTAAGAAATGAAACTTCCACTTGTTTTGAGAATGGATTAAGCAACTGAGGGATGACCTTTGATTCGAGCTCAATTGGTGTCTCAGCTGATTCATGTCCAGCTGGTGCTCCTTGATTGAGGGAGTAATCAACAAAATTTATAACCTATTACACCATATACTAGGGTAGCAAAGAAAAAGCTACTATAGCATACTGGCTCTAAGATCGTTCACTGGGAAGGGTTTTCAAATTGAAATTGATACCAATTCAAAGTAAATTGGTGCTGTTTCATTTCAAGGTTAGCTTAAGAAATAAAACACAAACTTTGGTTGAAAAAGGTTTAGATTTAAACTAAACACACAGCAAGTAATGGAAATTACTTATGAAGAAAAACATTCCTTGGAGATTTAGGTTCACAGGGGAGGTTCCTCATGCAAAAACGTAGCTCTGGTCAGTTGGTTCATTTCCTCGCATTAGAGAATTAACATATAGTCAATTCTCTAATCGGTGCTATACAGATGCATCCCTTAATTGGATTTCAGCTCTAATTCTCTCTCACTGATGCAACTTGCAATGGTTCGACCCTCTCACTTAGCCTTTACCATTCAAGGTGATCTTTAACCTTGGATTTCCCTTCTCAAGCTCGCAAGAGATAACTAATGGATGTCTCCTTGGAGTCCAAAAGCTTACCAAGTGTTGGCAATTCTAGAAAATCCTACCTTCAAGTCATCTCCCAGAGGCTCGCAAAGGGTAAACTAGTGCATCTCCATGGATAGAGATCACTTTCCTTACCAAGTGTTGGCCCAGGTGACTCTAAAGCGTTTTAAGTTAACTAAAAATATAGAAATCACTAAAGGATCACACTTTCTCTTCATTCATGGCTGAAACCACAAAGCTACTAATTCTTGCACTTGGAACCTTTCCCGGCAACCTTAACTCCAAGGAACTAAAGGTTTAGTTACTCATTCTCTGGGGAAACTTCCTCAGAGAGTGCATAACTTAGTAAATGAAAAATACAATCAAAGTGAGAAGGTAAGGCAGAACACAAGCTCTGTATTTTACTTTCTTTCAAACTTTTACAAAAGGTTCGTCATCCCGAGAACAGGCTCCCGAGAGCTATTTATATCAAAATTACAATAATAATTATTCCATGGATATTTACCCTTTTTTCTCACTTAAAAGCTAAGGAATCCTATAATTGGTGGCTTACAAGGAGAGTTTGGGGATTTAGACAACAAAAATCTGAAGAAAAATATCTCAAAGTGTCGGTTGCAAATATCGGGAAGCATTAAGGACCATTTTGCAGGTGAAAATGAGGTCTGCGAGATTTTGCAGACGCACAAAAAGGGCTGCGAAATCACTTCGCAGCAAAAGGTTGATTCCGCAGCGCTGCGAAATTGGCTTTTAGCTTGCGGTGTTCGGCTTCCAACGGCTGTAACTCCTTTATTTCAGCTCCGAATTGCCCACTGTTTGAAGCATTGGATTGATGACTTCCTAAGATTTGAAACGAAATATAGCATGCATAAATTGGACTTCAGGAAGTGCTCCAAAAGTGGCTGACATGACTGTCATAAAAAATGCTTCATGGCAGATTTCTCTTTACTTCCTCTCCTTGCATTCCGGATTTTCTTATGGCAAAGGACTTCCAAGCTTTGGCTCTTCATGTTTCTAAGCTTTCCATTGCTTTTCCATGGATTCCAAATAACTCTCCTCAATCTCGAATTGCTTTGGTGATCAAAAAGCTATCAAAATACCAAAACTTAACACAATTTGATTAGAATTGATTGCAAGGGTCCTTAACATGTTAATTGGGTTAAAAGGCAATAACTACTACTCAAAAGTGTTTAAAAGAGTTAATTACAAGCTATCAAAAATCACTTTTTGAGTAGTAATCAGCCTTCTTATCCTGCGGGCCATGGCATGGCAGCCCTTTCTTATCCAGATGCTTATCTTGATTATATATTACAAATGCCATTGATGGCTCAATAATTAATCGTTTCACAATGAAGTGGCAGGTGCACCATCTCTTTGTATTTGGTCGACTAGCGGATTTCTTCTTTGGGACGTAAGTATTCCTACTGGGTCATACAACATCACATTTCCGGTGGTCATCTATGCCAAAGGAACACCCATGCAGAATGTATTCCAAAATGCCATCAACTTTTGGCTTGTAAGGCATCTCTAGAGTGGATGTTTTCAATGGCAATCTGAAATCTATAGAAGGCACGAGTCTCGGCGACCTGGACCTCCTTCATGAACCTTTCGGCGAGGTTTGCAAGGACGATTCCGTCAGAAACGACGAAGAAGGCAAGGACATGACTGGTGAAGTGTTTCTAGTCGCTGGTGAGGTTTTCCCATTAACGTTAGTCTTGAGAGAAGTTGACTTCCTCGACTGTCCAAAATGACAGCTCGATCTTCTTGTACATTTCCCAGACTGTAGGTACTGAATTGGGAACATACAGAATCAATCTGGGTTAGGAGCGAACAAGGGCTCTTTAGGAATCTAAGGCATTTCTAATTGGAGGATTGAGCAGTTTGAAGAGAAAATTGCTGGTGGAGTTGCTCAACGACGCGGTTTGCATGGAGGATAGAATCAAGATCTGAAACTTTAAGCTCTTTCGCCATATAGGTCACTAACAATAATGATATCCGTAATGTGGACCACTCTCTGTTAGCATGCTCAACCACCGATCTACCAAGCTCTTAGTAACCTCTTTAGGATAGACAGGTTCAAGGAGTCTCAGTCCTTCACTAACCCATCATACTCACGACATACCATCAAAGTGAAATCAAACCAAAGATGTCCAAAATATTGAATGATGCCTTTCCTACCAGTCTCATCATCCCATAGTCTCACTCCCCATTACGGCTTTGTATCCAAGAAAATCTAAACACCAAGAGCAGAGAGAAAGTAGTAAAAACAGAGCAATGAAGGAAGAAAATATGATGAAGTATTAAGAGCCATACTTCATCTCCTAGTTAGTGGACTTGCAGATGGGTGAATTAAAAGGTTTTTTTCTTTAAAATGTCACAGAGGAAGTAAAATGGAATTAAATCAATTTTTGAGCACAAACATAAGCAATAGAGGGACTGTCAGCCATGAAGTATAAAACATAAATCATCCAAAGGTCAATAGTAGCGCATCTCAATAATAGTGGATGAAGAGAAAATGAAAAAGCAAAAAAGAAAACACAGTGGAAAACTTACTTCCGAGAAAATATTGAAGGCCCTTATACTTTGTAATCCAAGACTCCTTTGTTTGCTCCCCAAGCTCAAGAATACCCTCTAAAAAGAAATCTCACTCTCCAGTAACAAAGTCACCCTCCTCGGCCGCTTCCTCTTCCTAAGCCTCAAAGGAACGCCCTCTAAAAAAATCTCTATAAAGAACCCTCACTCTCTAGCTCCCCTCTCTCCTCAATCTTTTCCTTTTATCAAGCTTTCTTTTCTAGAAAAATGCTCTGTCCCCCTCCTCCTAAGCCTCAAAGGAATGCCCTCTAAAAAAATATCTGTAAAGAACCCCCACTCTCTGGCTCCCCTCTCTCCTCAATCTTTTCATTTTCTCAAGCTTTCTTCTCTAGAAAAATGCTCTGTCCCCCTCCTCCTAAGCCTCAAAGGAACGCCTCAAAGGAACGCCCTCTAAAAAAATCTCTGTAAAGAACCCCCACTCTCTGGCTCCCCTCTCTCCTCAATCTTTTCCTTTTCTCAAGCTTTCTTCTCCAGAAAAATGCTCTGTCCCCCTCCTCTCTAAGGTGTCTTCCTCCCCCCAAAACGGCTAAAAGCCTCGCCCCCCGAAAAGTACCCTCTGCCCAGAATATCCTTCCTACAGCTCACTAACAACCTCAATGCCAAACGAACGCTGCTCTCAATATTCTCTCCACGTGCCTCAATATTATTTGCTCCTCAATTCCACTATCTGATATTCACTGGCAGCCAACCATGGGTCGACACATGGTCTCCCAAGGTTCCTCCAAGTGGCAAGCTAGGCAGCTGCAAGAATGACCCAAAATGGGGTCTACAACATATTAGGCATAAAAAATATAAAAAAGAAAATTCAAATAATTTCCCTCAGCCTAAGGGATCCTATCACATACTTGGTAAGATTTCTTGGGATTTAAAAATCCAAATTTACCAAGATACCCTTATAACAAAAATTACGGTTAGTAAAAACAAAAACCCTTAAAATCTAGAAAACAAGTTAGTATTGGTCGTTGTACAAAGGAGTGTTTGAGTGAGAGAATGAGTAAGAGCGAGAGAGAGAGATAGAGAGAGGAGGGTTGGGTTTTTTGAAAGACCACTAGTATGAAAGGTAGAGTCTAACCTTAAAACCCAAGGGGTTTATATATACTCTCTTGTGAGCTCAAGTGACTTTGACCCAACTTGGGCTTATGTCTTAATCCATCCCTTAATGAACTCTAATTAATTAGTTAATTCAATCTAGAAAAACTTAAAATAATTAATTATAATTCTTAAGAAATCTTTCACTTCTATCAAAATGTCCTTATGCACATAAATGATCAATTCTCCATAAAACTTTAAAACTTTATGCTAATAAAGACTATGAGCTTGAGTGGGGCCCACTAAGACTCATAGGAAAATATTTTCTTTTATAATCTAATTCTAAAGTTGACTCAATATTCCACTAAAGAAAGTCAATTGCACTTTCATAACCTATGACATTACACTAAGATGAAAATTGATTAAATCCAATTTAATAAATTTCTCAAGTTTGTGACCTTTATCTATTCGAGTTTGAACTAGGGTCCATAATCTAACATAGTGAAAGCTATTACACTCTTAAGATTACGTCTACCATCATTGAGTCTCAAATCCTCCTATTATATGATCAAATTGACATAATATATCTCACAAAGAGTATGAGTCAAGCTCTACTAAAGGAATTACTATGGTCCCGAATTTTAGGCTAACAAGTCTTTAAGATAACCTAAGAGGACACACTATCTAAAATAAAATCTATGAGATATCATGGTACATGTCTTAAGAATACCTATTGCTACCTACTAATTAATAGTGACCTAATCCATAGGGAATATAAATACCTTAACACTAGCACAGTATTCTGTCATGGTCTAGAGACTATATGATATAGTAGCATGATGAAATCATGATCACATGATAGTCAATGTCACAATTCACCATAATCTTGTCTAATGTGTAATCATACACACTAGTGCACTCAACATGGAAAACCTATCTAATGATAAAGGTAAGCCATCTCTCTTATTAGGAAGTAGTGTGCTATAACCTTAAATGAATTACCTATGTCCATGAACTAGCTATAAGCCACTCGTCAAAATACAAAGAATTCATAACTTCAATCTTTTGTGCAACTCCTAATACACCCAAGTTATATATATTACAATCATGCAGTCCTGAATGATAAAATAAACCATAATATAAAAGTAAGACGGTAAAGTGAATCTAAAAACTCATAAATATGTCATGTCATACTTTGAAGGACTCTATCTCCACAATTGATAATCTACCAAATTAAATGCATGAAATTCAATAATAAAAACTTGAACTTAGTAACCAAATCTACAATTTTATATAAAACCTTGTTAAAATGGCTTATGAAAAGTGATTGATATTACAAAAGAATATAAAATCAATGATGTGAAATGGATTTTCAAACTTAGTAATTGCTTTGGTTATGTGACAAATGAAATTGAATATAAGAAATCGAAGTCAATGACAAATGGTTATGTGAATAACATCTTGGTTATGTAGAGTTCTCCCATATTCAAGATTTCTTATAGTTTAATTTGTCAATCAGATGGTTATGAAGTTGGCCTTTCTATAAATTTGTACAATAGTAGTTTCACCTTGACTATAAGAGTTTCTCTCATTTTGGTAATTGCTTCGATTTTTATGTAATCACTAAAATATCCATCATAAGGTTGTACAATCGAATATCTAAATCAATACCATAACAAAGAAGTTTATATAAAGAAACCTAAATGGGTTTATAGTTTATAAATTTGTGAAATATTATTTCATCAATATCCTCCATCAAATCTTTTTGCTTGTATATATATACGTATAAAGATTTTATCATGTTATCCACATATAAAGGTTTAGTAGGAAATCCTCAATGAAGATTTCAACCCTATTGAGAATATTCAATAGATGTAGGACTTCTAGCTTTGTGTTTGCATTTTGAAGTTGAAGTTGCAAGCATTCTAGTTTTAGATGAATAAGAGATTTCGATCATGTAGTTGTCATCATCAATAGGGGTATGTTGTTTCCATTTCGTCCCATCAAAACTCATGTAAATATGCTCAGCTATCCCTTTGCAAAGCTCAAAGCGAATTTGGTGCACCTGAATTGAGAAGTAAACAAGAAGAAGAACAACAAAAAGTAGAAGTTAGTCTATACTTGGACATTTGAAGATGGATATTATTAACATGTTGGTTTCATCATCACTACCACTATTGTAAATCAAAACTAAAACTTCAAATACTTATCAATATTTAGCATAACATATAGTTGTAACAAAAATTATATGATCAATGTTTAAACATGTTTTAAGCTTGGTTTGATTAAGGAAAATATACATGCATAGAACTAACCTGTGCAAGACGAGTCCCATGGCAATTCAAAGGAAGAAACTTTTCCGCATGCCATGAATCTCTAAATCCTATAATCTCAAGAAGTCCATCATCCACAAAAGATGATGTAAAGTTTCTCTACAAATTACAATCCCATTAGAATTTTTTAATAAAACTATTAAACAAAGAAAGATAAAGTTAGCTTGAATGAAACTATATATATATATATATATATATATATATATATATATAATATATATATATATATATATAAAGTTTCTATTTTTCATCTCTTTTGATGTAAAACAAAACATTCAAAAGCTTACCTTTTTTTTTCTCCTAAAATTTGCTTTGCCCCAAGGGTCTAGTCCACCAAGGAAACTAGGCATGTTAAGACAAACAATTGATCTTATGCTACAAATGAAAAAAAAAAACAATTAGAAATATTATTAATGTTCATTCAAACGAGAACTAAATGCTAACAATAGATCAATTGCAAAAAGTAAAAGGAAAAAAAAAACAACAACAAATAGCCTTGCAAGATATAATATAATTAAATTTTGTATGGTCATGTCAAGGAGAATGACATTTCAATGAATGTTGTTGTAAAATATATAAACCTGAAAATATATTTCTTATTCATGTTAAGGAGGCTATCTAGTATTGATGTATTGAAGAACTAGTATACAACAAAAAGCATTTGAAAATCATTTCATCATTTGCTTTTATTATTGACCATGAAAAATGATCCACAATGAGATCAACTTTGTTGTGTGGATTTTCTTAAGGATGGTCATAATCCATTTTAGTTTTTGAGATAAAATTTTATTGATGAATTAAACAATTTTAGGTCTTGTTTTTCTATAAATAACTTTGGTCTTCCTTATCCTCACTCAACTTTAGTCTTTTAGCTAATTTTTTATAATTGTTGTCAAATCTTCATTAAGCTCCACTAATTTATCTAATATTCATTAAAATTTACTTATTCTTCAAGAATTTTACATTCTTTAAGCCTAAATTTAAAAGAAAACCAACTCTAGATGAAAAGTTTGACTAATACCCATTCTTAAAGAAAATGCTAAACTCATTTCTTTTTCCTTGCAATATCATTTTTTTTTTCTATGTTGTAAGATGTTTCTTCATTTTCATGGTGGAAATAGGGCAGGTTCATGAATACTCATCACATCTACATCATTTATTCTAAGATAAATTTTCAACCCTGTCTTATATCTTAGAGGCACATATGCATGTGACATCAAACAATTAAAAAAAATAAAGATGATGTGACACAAAGATGGAAGTTACAATGTATGTCAACCTCAAGACAAAACTGATAGAAAATAATGTCATTATTTTACCTTCGAGGTAACTTTAACTTCTTCCATTGATGTTGTTGATCCTTGATTTTAACAATTATAGGCAAAGTAATGTTCCTGCATCAATGAAGTTATTCTTCTCACATTTTTTCAAACAATAAAAATAATAATATTAATATAGTAAAGAAAGTCTACACTTTTAAATATGATTATGGGAAACATATATGATCTACACCATAACCAATTAGAAATGATTGAACAACCTTAATCAATCTTAATAAATCGCGTTATGGTTTAAACAAACTTCCAGAAATCAATTGTACCCATTCATCTCATGCTTCAGTTGAACTCACAAAATTCAAGGCTATTACATTATTATATTTTCTCTTAGTAATATATTATAGTGTAAGTCTATATTAATGATAAAATAATTGTTGGCAACACATACAATCACTTATTCACATATTTTTAGTTCATTTTTCACTTATTTTAAAATTTCAAATAGTAGTATAGTCCTTATAGAAAATAAAAGCATTCTTACCTTTTACTAACATTTCATCCAAATTAATTAGCAAGTTAATAATATATCCCAAAGTATTCCAAAATAGTAAACATCTACCCCTTGATTATTACACTAAATTGGAAAAGTATTATAGAACAAAGAAAATTAATTAAAAATAGTAGTATAATAATATCATAATGATAGGAATTGTACATCAAAAAGTTACCTTGGCCATGCTTTAAAGTGAGAATCGCCAAAACATTCTTGAGCATCCAATCCTAATACAAATATAAGAAAGATATAATGTCATATAGTTAAAGCATAGGGTACAAACAATCATCCTATTCTTATTGCATGTAATCTAATGCACAAGGAGCTAGATATTATCTGTATCTTTGTTGTGCTTAAATCTATAAACATTCCTAAATTTATTTGGCATGGAAAATGTTAGAAGTAGGTGGAGAAAGAAAATAAAGGTAAGCGTGATAAATGATTACTTAAATGTAAGCATTCAAGTCATGTAGAAGACTTAATGTGATTTGTTCATTACTAAAATCATATTTTGCACTTGTTTAAAATTGAAGACCAAGTTATATACTATAGATGATAAAAATGTGATGACTAAACAATGTGAAAATCCAAGTAGAATAATCACATAAATTTGACCACCTATATAGAATGAATTTGAAACATCCATATCTTACTTTTTAAGAGTACCATAAAAAAAATTAAAATTTCTTGCCTTTTTTACTAAGACACCATTAAGTTGATTCTAACATGAAAAAATGAAAACCAAATCAAATCAAGTTTTAACTTGTTCTAGATGAGGTCACAAATTATTAGTATATATATGCTTATTTCAACCATTCTAGATTAGATTATGTGTAAGACAAACTCAATACCACAAAAACATCATACTTTTTAGTTGAGAAGCTCTTTCACCACAAAATATTCTCAAACAAAATGTCTTACATACTTCATGAGTGTTTTGTATATATAATCTACTTGGGATTAAGGGAAACCTAATTAAATTTCTCTTTTAAGCAACTTAGTCTCTCTCAACAAAAGTATCATATCCAAAATTATCCTTGTTATTGACAACTCCACATTTTGTATATATGTATACACACATATGTGCATATCTAATTTCTTGTTAGTCTTTATAATTGGTTAAATTTTTCATTCATAGTCAAGTATTTATCATCCATAGATCTCCTTCCATGTGCATATATAAATTGGCTAACCCTCCTGAGTATAAGCAATGTGTGAGCCTACTATGCAAAATGCTAATAAACTTTCCTTAGAAGCCTCTAATATGTTTGGTATCAATATGGAAGTCATCACTATCTTTATATTAATGGAGGTATCAATAGCTTTATGGTAGTATAACATTCTTATCTCCTTTTAAGAGGATTGATAACATATTTCTTCATATAGGACTTTAATCATGATGACATATTTACTTGCCTCCTATTAGGATAAATCCCTTAAAAACATGACCTGATGTAATAATAAATGGATTTCAATATTATTTAAAGATGATTTTGGTTTCACATTCACTATCATTGTACATGAGAATACAAAATGAGACAAACACATGAGATGGCTCAAAGAAAGAAAAAAATAAATCTTTCTCTAAGAAAAAATAAAAAGTACTCAATAAAATTATCTCAAGTTGAGTGTTTTAACTATAGAGGTAAATGGCACTTTCATTTAGATTTCCCTATACCTAAAAAGAAAAAGAAAACATTGCAAATGACTTAGAGTGATTTCGAGTCTAATGATAATGAGTCTATAGAATCAACTAAAAGTGAAGATAATTGGTAGGGTCCATCCTTAATATGAAGACGGTAGGTAGCCATTTAATTTGCCATCTTAAGAAACCAAATTTTATTTTGGTTTTTATTTGCTCCATGCTGCCATTGCCAAATCCCCATTTTTACACTAATAAAATCTTGCATTTTTTCTTCCAATAAGAGCCTACCTATATTTCAACTAATGGAAGCAATCTTTAGCCTTCAATTACTGCATATAAATAACAAGCTTCTAGTGATCATTTGGTGAGACAAAAAATTCCAACCATTGAGAGTTGTGTAGAAAAGTGAGACAAAGTGAGCACTAAGTGATAAAATTTTGAGGATTACGAGCATATCCTGGGGTGTGTTAAACTCAAGTAAGGATAATACTTGAGTAATACTTTGTCCCAATTTTATCACATAGTGAATTCTTTTCTCATCTTTGCCCAGTGGAGGTTTTCCTCATTATGAGGGTTTTATCACGTAAATTAGGTGTTCCTTTTTCTTTGTCACTTTTATTTTCTATGGATTGGCACTGCCACCCATTTACTGATTTAAATTTCTGAAGGTTGACATAGCCACCCAACTGCTTACTTAAATTTCTAAAGGTTGACATAGCCATCCAACTTATTTATTTAATTTCCTATGGATTAGCATTGACACCTAATTACTAATTCAAAATTATGGTGGATTGGCAAAGCCACTCAAATATTACTTGTTGTAATGTTTAATAGGTCACACGCATTCCCAACAACTGGTATTAGAGCGTGATTAGGAAGTTCAAGTTCGGGTAGAATCATGGCTGAAAATTATTTGGGTACCATGATTAAATTTACAGCTACAAATTACTCAATTTGGAAATCCATGATGGAGGATTTCCTCAATTGCAAGGATTTATATGATCATATTGAGGGAGATAATGCTAAGCCAAGTGAAATGCCAGATGCAGATAGAAAGAATTAAAGCAGAAAACATTGGGTTCTATTTTCCAATGGGTGGATATTAGTCTTTACAACCATGTTGCCAAAGAGACGGATCCCCAAACTCTTTGGAAGAATTTGGAGAGCATGTATGAGACAAAAAACGCACAAACAAAAATTTTGTTAATGCAAAAGCTGATAAATTTAAAGCTAAAGAAGGGATGATCATTTGTTGAACATTTGAATTATTTTGAAGGTTTGATCACTCAATTACCTATTGCAGGACTTTCTCTTGATGATGAGACCCAGGCATGCTTGCTACTCAATTCATTACCCGACAGCTAGAATACTTTGGTGGTACTATGGGAAATTTAGCCCTAGAAGGAAAAGTCACATTGGGTATGGTTAGAAATAGCATATTCAATGAGGAAATTCAAAATAAGGATTTGATGGGCAATGACACACATGCCCTTGTCATGGGAAAAAGGGGTAGAAGTAGAAGCAAAGGACGTTATGGGCAAACAAATCAAAAGGTAGATCAAAGTCTAAAGGAAGATAAAATGTTATCATTGTGGTAAAATAGGCTACATGAAAAGGAACTGTAAATTTCTAAAACAGGGAATAGACAAGAACCAAAAGCAGGTAGACGATAGGAATACCACTACCAGTGACAACAAGGTGACCTTACTCTACAACCAAGAAGATTGTTTTCATGTAGCAGATCAAGATGACGAGTGGATAGTGGCTCAGCAGCATCATACCACTATATTAAAAATATAATATTTTTCCATATACAAAGTGAGAGACTTTGATGTTGTCAAAATGAGAAACATAAGTGATTCTCATATTGTGGAGATTGGCGACATCTGCACACAAACAAGTACGAGGTACACATTAACATTAAAAAATGTGTGACACTTTCTATGTCTATGTTTGAACCTAATTTCTATATGTATGCTAGACAAGGATGGATATAGCCACTTTATTTGTAACAACAATTGGAAACTCACCAAAGATCTTTGGTGGTGCTGTGAGGCAAATTATGTTGCTTATTGTACAAAACACACGTGAAAGTGTGTGGAAGTCAACTAATGCAGTTGAAGATGATGCTTCTCCAGATTTATGGCACAAACAACTGGTGTATATGAGTGAGAAAGGGTTACAACTTTTGGCCAAACAGTTCCTCATTCCTATGGCCAAAGGCAATCAAACCCCTATGACTATTGTATATTTGGAAAGCATCACAGAGTTTCATTCCAGAAGAATTCCAATAAAAAATTGGAGAAATTGGAATTAATGTATTCTAATGTTTGTGAACCCATGGAAATAGACTCGTTGGGCAGTAACAAATACTTTGTTAGTTTTATTGATGACGCTTCATGGAAAACGTGGGTATACCTGAAGTGTACAAAAAAATCAGGTATTCCAGTATTTTCAACAATTTCATGCCATGGTAGAGAGAGACGAGAAATCCACTAAAGCTTCTTTGAATAGATAATGGTGGATAGTACATCTTTAAAGAACTTAAAGAATATTGCTCAAAGCACAGAATCAGGCATGAGGAGACGGTTCTTGGTATGCCACAGCACAACAACGTTGTTGAACTGATGAATTGAACTATTATGGAAAAAGTCTAGTGTATTTTGAAAATAGCTAAACTTCCTAAGTTATTTTTAGGTGAAGCTGTCAACACCGCTATTTACCTAATTAATAGATCACCATCAGCTCCTTTGGACTTTGATATTCCTGAGAGAGTTTGGACTGGAAATGATGTTTCATACTCTCACTTGAAGGTGTTTGGATGCAAAACATTTTTACATGTACCTAGGGAGCAAAGATCAAAGCTTGATGATAAAACAATTCCTTGTATTTTCGTTGGATATAGGGATGAGAAATTCAATACAAGCTATGGGATTTAGAAAAGTAAAAGATAGTTAGAAGTAAGGACATTGTGTTTCACAAACACGAGACCATTGAAGATATGGAGAAAAACATGGGTAGTGCAAAACTCACATATGAAGGTGTTGCAAATTTAACACCAGGGCAGACTTCATTAGAGGGTACTACAAATGAAACAAAGATGTAAGGATCAGAACAAGGAACAAAAATGGAAAAACCAACCATTGGGGATGAGAAAAATGTAGACGACAATAATACAAAAGGTGCTAACCAGGGGAGCAAACCCTTCCACCAGAAAAAGAACCTCAATTAAGATAAACTACTGGAGAACTTCAATCATCTACAAGGTATCCCAATTCTAAGTATATTTTAATTACTGATGAGGGAGAACTTAAAAGCTTCTAGGAAGTGCAATCTCACAAAGACAAAGACTATTGGATAAAATTCATGCAAGAAAAGATGAATTCCTTGTGGAATAACCATACATACAAGTTTACAGAACTACCAATGGGAAGGAAAGCACTCAAGAACAAATAGGTGTTCAAACCAAAGAAAGACAACGAGAAGTTGTTAAAGTACAAGGCTTGATTAGTGGTAAAAGGATTCGGTCAAAAGCAAGGTATTAATTTTGATGAAATATTTTCATCTGTTGTGAAAATGTGTTCAATTTGAGTTATGCTGGGATTAGCAGCAAGTATGAATCTCCAATTGGAGCAACTCGACGTAAATACTACATTTTTGCATGGTGATCTTGATGAAGAGATCTTTATGGAGCAACCAGAAAGCTTCAAGGTTAAAAGGCAGGAGAACATGGTTTATAGGTTAAAGAAAAGCTTATGTGGATTAAAACAAGCACCATAACAATGGTACAATAAATTTGATTCTTTCATGATGAGTCAAGAGTACAAGAGAACAGTTGTAGATCCATGTGTATATGTTTGGAGATTCCTTGACGATAAATTCATCATTCTCTTATTATAAGTTGATGATATGATGATTGTAGGACAAGATGCAAATATGATTTGGAAACTAAAAAGGGAATTATCAAAGACAATGATATGAAGGATTTGGGTATTGCAAAGCATATCTTGGGGAAGGAGATCCTACGAGATATAAATTGACAATTTTCTTCCATTTCTTATTAATTACGATGAACTTATCTTTATAGGTCTTAACAACTAAAAAAACTTTGAGGTACCATAGAATTGAGTTTAGGAAGGTAAAAAGTCATCAAATTTGAGGAAATGATGTATTTTTGGTATGGTAAAGTTTTTTTAAATGGTAATTATATGCAAAAGTGTTGAAAAGGCAATTGAAAATAGCTGAAACTTGTGAATTGGATAATGTACTTAGTGGAAGTTCAAATAGATAAGAGGGGCATTCAAATGGTTTGTTATTTTTTAAAGTTTCAAATTACATTTTGAATTACAAAATCCTTGATTTTAAAGAGATATAAAAATTGGAAACTCTTCATATTTAGGGTTTAGGTTTCTTGAGTATAGATTTGTTTCTTTCAACTTATGTTTCCTAAGAACATTCATATTATAATGAATTGCATAATATTTATGAAAAAAAAAAGTACAAGCAAGCTAAACCCATTACCTATTATAAGATAGTTCCAAAATCTCCCACAAAGCTCTTTGTCACCTTCCTGGTAAGATATCATCATAAGAAGTACAAATTAATAAGTTAAAAAGTCTTATCCACTTCAAGCATTAATTCAAATAATGAATTATTAATTAATTAATTAATTCTTCTAAATTTAAGATTGTCTTAGAAGAAATTAAATCTTATGGATGTTTTAGGAGAGTTGCTCACTTAGCAAAGCCAAATGATTATAGGTTAGAGTCCCACCAGGAAAAAATAGAAAAAAGAAAAAAAAAAGTTTACCAATAAAAGAAAATGCTACCATGTAGCTAGTAAAGAAAATGTGAACTATACATTTTTTACTTAACTAATATGATATAGATCACAATCTCTCTCCCATATACATAATTTGTAGTATCTGAACTTATTTAATTAAAAGAGGTGGAGCAAGTTTAAACCCTCATAAGTCAACTGAAAATGATGCCCAATCAACTATTTATAGTAATGTGACTACTATAAAAATAGGAGTACACATGTATGATATGTAGATATATTTTGAAGCACAATGGTAGATAGCAAAAAGTAGGAGAAAGTGTTTTCACCCATTGAAATATATGTTCCACCTTTATGGGTGTTTGCTCAAAATAATGCTCGATAAACTATTTGTACTTATATGATTACTATGAAAATAAGAGTATGTACCTATGACATGCAAATATATTTTATAGTAAAAGTACCATAGGAAATAGCAAAGTAGCATAAATGTCTTCGCTCACTAAATATGTGTTTCATCTACTAAAATAAATTTTCTTTAACCTTAAAGTAGTATTTTAGAGAAGTTCATAAAACCTTATCAATTGTTGAGGTAAGCTAAACAAGTTGAATGGAAAATATAAGATAGTTTTGTTGTGCACTAGAGTGTAGCGAAGAAGAACCTTTGTAGAAGCAACTTGGTTAGGTCATGCCTAATTATTGGCATGACAATTTGGTCTTTAAAGAATTTCTATATATAGCTCCAATATATTGATTAACTATGTTAGTATTTCATCACTACTAACTATGGTTTTATTTTGCGCACCTTATAGATTCTAAGATATGCCTCCACTCTTAAATGGACCACTTCTCTAAAGGTGTGATATTTTAATGTAATTTTATTATGCACTACAACTTTTTCCCAATCTACTTATGTAGGAATTTTCATGTCTATAACCCTAAAGACTAACCAATTAATATTTAGGCAAACTTAAATTATGTTAGAATTAATTCCCTCTAAAGTATGCATGAAAAACTACATGAAAGTCATAGTGAGTACTAGAGTTTGAAGTATATCAATCAATTCATTAACCAATCATTATTGTCTTCTTGCTTGAATTGGTATCTAATCCCTATATAATCTCATAATTGATCAACAAATGTACCAATAAGTTTGCAATCCACAAATAAAGTCCACATTTGATGTTAATTTCTCTTATTCCATTATCAAGCTACTCATGATAAGCATGGATAATCTTATAGTGTCCCTAATATATTTGCTAAAAAAAAAAAAAGTCAATGTTTTGATCCAATTTACTAGTTTAATGGAATTATTTTAAAAAAAATGTCAATATTAGTAATTATAATATATCTATCCATAGCATAGGCTATTGGAATTAAATGTGATTGTTTAGCCATAATAGATTTAATGTATTTTATTAATAATGGAGTCAAATTTAAAACTTGTGTTGTAATATTAGAAAGTTAAATGCTATCAAACACTTAGGAATATTTAGTTATGAAAGACCATAGACTTTGTATAATAGGCACATCATAGAATTTTAGAAATTTGATTCTACACACACACACACGCACACGCACATACACCCACATATATATATATATATATATATATATATATATATATATATATGAATAAAAGGCAAAGATGTTGCATAGGTATTTTTCCATTTGAAGTCTCAACTAAAGAAAAAAAAATCAAGAACTGAATAAACAAAATGAAGGCTTTACTTGGTTCTTAAAATCAAGGATCAAAATTCAAGAATTAATGAAATATTAACGGTTGGATTTGTTTTAGAAGGAAGATAATATTGACATATGAAGAAATCTAAGTCAATTTCCAATTACTTTTTCAAGAGTATTAGTAATTTTGGATCAATTAAAAGAAATATTGAAAGTTTGAATGGTATTCAAGTGATTGAAAAGATCCTTTCATCTTTTAATCCAAGAAGTTATTATGTTGTTATCATTATTCAGAAGTCCAAAAATCATGATCCCATGACCATTGATCAACTCATGGGATCTTTACAAGTCCATGAATAATATTAAAATGAAAGAAGAAAGAAAATTGGAGCAACTCCTTCAAATCAATCTTACTTATGGTAATGAAATAAGTCAAAGTAATCTTGATGGTAGACATGGAAAATGTGGAACACATAATTACAATTCATTCAACAATGAAAAAAGTCAATATTGTAATTCTATAGAAGGACAAAATATGGAGCAATGGAAAATGAAATGAGAGGGCAAGGTATGAAAAATATTAAATTTAATGTCACAATAGATAATATTTCTCTATTTTTCTTTATTTTTGTGGATTCTTCAAATCCTATTTGTTGATAACAATAAAAGAATAGATAAAAAGAATTAGATTAATTATTTGGATTTTTTGTTACTCGAAATGTTCTTGTAAGTTTTATAGCATTGTCTCATTTCATTTGAACTTTTCAAAGAAAATGATAGAGATATGTGATTAGAACTCAAACTCAACACTCTAATGGCTCTAAAAGGCTTATTTTAGTATGTTCGAGGGACTTATAATTGATCCACTACTTACTTTTGTTTTTAATACCTTAGTCTTTTATATTTGATGTTTTTGTGAGAATTATGTAGGTCTTTAAGGTATTTTAAAGTGTGTTAGAATTTTTTGGGAGGACTTGAATGAAGCTTAAAGAGTAAGAAAACTTAAGAATTGGAGATATCTAAAGTAGTTGACGCATCTAAGAGGCGCGTCAAACTGAGGCCACACCTCTCAAATATGTTAGGTAAATTGTTCATCACTTAGATGACTCAAGTTTCACATCTCCAAGCTCATTTAAATTATGCACTACCTCCAACTCACTTAACTTATGCACCCCAACTCACTTAAATTATGCACCACTTTCCTCCAACTAAGTAGCTCACCTTCATTAAAACCAACCTTGCATCCTTCTTCACACTTGGAACTCCTCCAACTAGCACCTTTGCACACCATCTTCTCCAACATCCTATGCATGCTTCTAGTCATCTTCACCAATTGGCGCACCTTGAAGAACAATGATGGCGCACTTCAGGGATATTCACTAGACAAGATGGTGGAAGAATTTTTACTACCATTGTATGCACCCCAAAGAATACACAAGAGCATAGCATGCAACTTTGAAAAGGTGAGAACCAAGTGTCAAGCACAAGGTAGAGAAGAAAGTGAGCTGCAGATGAATGACCAAGCCAATCTATGAAAGCCAAGGTGGTTGAACCAGTCACCATGCTAGTCGTAATATCATAACAACCCAACATAGTGTTCAATTAGAGGAACATCTAAGCAGAAAAGACTTACAACATTATTATATATATATATCTTAACCTCATTTCCAACTCTTATTGCATAAATCATGGTCTAATATTAACATATAATAAGAATCTAAGACTAAAAATGGGAGATATTGAATTTTGTTGATGATTCTTACTCAATGAAGAATTCAAATGTGTAACAATGAAAAGAAGAAATGAGTAGAGAAAGATACCTTAGGGAGCTTGGAGTGTCAAATCAATTGAGTTTTTCAAAGGTCCTTAGTAGGAATAACTTCTTTACCTGCATATCTTTTATTTTCTTTTAGTTTAATTTTATGGGAAATAATTAGATTAAGTAAAGCAAGTTAAGCTTTAACCTTCTTGCTTTAATTCCACTTATGGCCTTATTTGCTCAAATGACTAATTAGATGCCTTTAGATAGACAATAAAGAATCTCAAGGTCCTTGGAGAAACAAAAAGAGGCATTTAGATAGATAGTAAAGAATCTCAAGGTACTTGGAGAAACAAAAAAAAAAAAAAAAGCATTCCCATTGAGAATTTTTCCTTAAATCATTCTCACACACTGCGCACTACATCTGTTAGTGTTAAAATACTAGAGTTCCCAAGGAAGGAAAGTTGTGGCAAATTGAGGAAAAGAATGATATATTGCAGAAAGGAAACGAAGATTAATAAAAAGATCTAATGCCACTTGCATCACGTATAAGGATTTAGCGAAGCAAAAAACTTGAGAAATCCATTTCCACCACTTGAAGCTTAGTTGTAGGTCCTCAGAGTGCTTTATCACTCAATTCCTTAGACAGACTAGTATGGGATTCATAGGCTAAGTAACAAGGATATGATAATGTTTGTATTCCTTTATGTTGAAAAAAATGTTAGAACATTAAAGCAATGAGTTAAATCTAGAAGAATGAAGTTTGCCCACAATCCAACCTAAGGAACTCAGTATAACTAAGAGTAAAAGATGCCTATACAGTTCTTGCTTTTCATTTAATTTTCATCATACTTAGCTAGTTTTACACTTCAAGGGGTAAGTAAAGCCAAGATTTTTCCATATCTGAGTTCAAATCTCTAGTGGTTTGATTTGTGTAAGACTCAAGTAAAGCTAGCCTTTTGTAGCGGTTATAATGACCAAAAGGAGTAACCATGCAAAACAAGTGTATGTTGTCATGGTTGTGAGGGTTGCACGTTAAGAAACCTTAGGAGAATGCCTAAGGGATCATAGTATTGATTTCCTTGAGTAGAGCACAAACCTACTAAGTTGAAATGAAACCTAACAAAAACATCTAGTTGCAAGGACCTAAACAAGAGCAACTAGAATGAGTTAAGCCTTTTTAAGATGTTTCTCATTCCTCTTAAGTATGTACTTTTTGGTATAAACCCTTGGCTTAGACTTAGAGTCACAAACACTAATATAGTGCCTTGTAAGAGAATTATAGATAGAAATGGTGATTTCAATGGATCTCCACTCTTAAAGTCTGTTTTCTATTAGTTTTTTGTTTTTAAATTTCATGTTTTATCCTATGACTTCAAGAGAAGCAATTCTATTTGAGCTCCTAAACTACATTCATACCTCTTGCTCTTTATCTTTGCTACTCTCAAGTAAAAGTCCCTATGGAGACAAGCTAACTACTATACAAGCTATTAGTTCTTTTTATTTTTGGTTCAAGGACTAAGAGTTTCAACAACTAAGTTGGTTTCATTTATTCATGTAAAAACCTTGTTGTAAAATCTACTAAAAGCATAGGTCTTCCTAAGAAAATTGTGGTTGTGATAGAGATAGAGTAGAGAGCTCTTGCAATACTTTATTCATCTAATCTTTTCATTCAAATAATAGAAAAAATTCATAGCTATCTTCTTCGAAAGCCTAATTTTATGTTTCATTAAACTTGGTATCTTTACTAACCTTATAACCTTTAAAGTATGAGTATCATTTCTTCACAATAAAATGAAATAGATAGATCTATTCCTGACATGAGTTGAAGCATGACAAAGAGTAAGAAAAAATAAATCTATTATTGACATGACTTGAAGTATGATAAAATATAAGAAAATATCTAATGAATTTTAAACCAAAGAGGTTGATTACATGTAGTCTACATAACATAGGATTGTCTTAGTGAAAGAATATTGTGTAACTCGATTGAGAATTCTTTTTAAAGTATTGAATGTGCCCATGTGCCGAAAGAAACTAGTAAAAGTTAGATATCAACGGTGAACTTTATTTTTATTTGCTATGACTCATACTCTAAATATTACAAGACTAGTAGAGATTACAAGTTTGATGAAATGTGGGATTCGTATGTCAAAGAAGATGACTATGAATTTCTTCATTTTTTTAAGAAGAAGACAAGCGAATAAAGAGTTGTAAGAGATCATTACTCCTCTTCTATCACCACCATCTACTTATGAAGACTCATCTCCATCGTCTTTAAAAAGTACAAATAAAAGTGCATAATATTACAAGAGCCTATAAAAATGTTTTGAGGTAAAAAGAAATAAATAAAAAATCTATTGTTTTTTTTTTAAATCTATTTTCTTATTATGACCAATCAACATTTTAGTGGCTATCAACAAATGATATATGGAGATATGCTATCAACAAATGATATATGGGAGTTAAAACCATTACAAAGCAATATTAGTGGCTAAAGGTTACAAATAATGACCAAATATTCATATGATAATTGATTAAAAAATTACAAATCATGCATCAAACAGCCTTTAACAAATTACTGGAGAAATGTCATCCAATGGACCTTTTTTTTTTTTTTTATACTTTTTCATCATTTTTCATGATTTATTTTTTTTCCTATTTCTTGATATTTTGGAAATTCTTCAAATAACTCACTACCGCACATGAAATTAGCTCATTGTGTGTCATGTTCTCACCGTTTGTGCTCCATGTTTGGCATGAATTCCTTAGTGCCATGTTTGGTAAGAATTCAAAGGGCAAGAATGGCAAGCATCTAGCTCAAATGATAGACTACCCTTATTACATTTTTTGTAATTATGTATATAATATACCTATACAATTTTCAAATTTCATTGAACTCATTATCCATTATTAAAAATATAAAATACATGATATTAAAAATAATTCAGTATAAAATAAATATAAATTTATGATATAACTACAAATATTTTTTTTTAATAAAGCATTATTACACTTATACCATCATGTTTTATATAGTTTATTATTTTGGTATAAAATATATTGGCAAGTTCCATATATTATTGTCATATATATACATATACATACACATTTATCCTTCTCTATTCTAGGAAAATTCCTTCTATACATAGTAATTCAAATCAATTTCAAATCTCCTACTAACTAATTTATAGTTGTACATGAAGTGTTTTAAAAGGAGAAAAGTCCTAACTAATTTATAATTGTACAAGAGAAGTCCTAAAAGGAGAAAAAATCCTAACTAATTCACAATTGTATAAAAAGGGTCCTAAAAAGAGAAAAATCCTAAATTATAAGACCCGAACTTGCAAAACTTGCCCTCAAGTTGGTGAATGGAGATTCTTTATTCCCAACTTGCCTATAATTCCTTAAAATGTGGTATTAGTCAATCTTTAGTTACAAAATATACAAGTTAGCCATGTGTCTCAATACCTGGAATGCAAATAAGACCACTATCAAGCTTATTCTTTATGAAATGTCAATCTACTTCCACATGCTTTATTTGATCATACTATACCAGATTATGAGTAATGTTGAATGTAGACTTGTTATCACGTACAATAAAGTCTCATAGGGTGTCTCTACTTGATTTTAAGATCATCTAAAATAATCTTAAGCCATAATAGTTCACAAATTCCATGAGCCTTTACTTGAAACTCCACCTCAACACTAGATCTTGTGACCTCTAGTTGTTTTTTCCTTTGCCAAGTATCAAGATATCCCCTAAGAAAAGTATAGTCCCCTAAGGTTGATCTTCTATTTAAAATTAATACAACATAATCTGGATCCATGTAGGCTTTCAGGCACAACTTCATAGCTTGTTTGAATAACAACCTTTATCGAATATTCATTTAAAGTAGTACATGATTCAATAAATAACTTAAAGATGAGTGTATTTGGGATTGTGCATAAATTGACAAACAATGCTCACAACATATGCAATTTCTAGTCTAATATGTGTTAAGTAAATTAATTTGCCCACTTGT
Organism: Vitis riparia; assembly: GCF_004353265.1. Lineage (NCBI taxonomy): Eukaryota > Viridiplantae > Streptophyta > Magnoliopsida > Vitales > Vitaceae > Vitis > Vitis riparia. The sequence continues at coordinate 8,146,863 of NC_048445.1, forward strand.
CATTAATACATGGCACAATCTACAATCCCATTCTCCAAGGCCTCTGCTAATTTATGGTATGGGGTTGTCCACTAGCTTGCATCCAAGTTTCTTGGTTTCTTTAAGAAGATCAATAACATATTTTGATGGTGAAATAAAGATACCCTCCTTGGAATGACCCACATTGACTCTTAGGAAATACTTTAATCTAACAAGTTCTTTAATCTCAAATTCTCTAGTTAAATATACCAAAGAGCCTCATTTTCTCTGGATCATTACTAATCATAATAATATCATCCATATACACCAACAAAGTTATCACTCTCTTTAAAGTCAAATGCTTAATGAACAAAGTATGATCACCTTGACTTCGTTTGTATTTCATGGCAAACATCACTTTAGATATACTCCTAAACCATGTTCTTAGAGATTGTTCTAAGTCATATAAGGCTTTCTTTGATTTTCAAGCATTGGTTCCACCAAGACTTTTGCAAAATCCTAGAGAAATTTCCATATAGATATCTTCTTCTAAGTCCTCATGCAAAAATACATTTTTTTTTTACATCAAATTGTTGTAAGCTCCAACCAAAATTAGCTACTAATGATAATAACATCCTTGTGATATTTATAATAGCTATGAGAGCAAAGGTTGCTCAGTAATCAACCTCATAGGTTTGTGTTAGCCTTTTATTACTAACCTAGTCTTATATCTTTCTAGTTATACTTTATTCTATATACCCATTTACACCCAAATGGTTTCTTCCTCTAAGACACCTCTGCTATTTCCCATGTTCTATTTTTCTCTAAGGTCTCCATCTTAACACTCATGTCTTGTCTCTAATTCTCATTATTTAGTGCCTCGAAAAGGTTTTGTGGAGTGATGATGGTGTACAAATGAGTGAGAAAATTTTTATGGGAGTGGAAGAAGTTATCAAAAGACATAAATAATGACAACAGATGTTCTTAATGGTAATTGTTAAATCAAGATCATTGTCAACATTTGAAGTACTAGGAGAGATAGAGCTATTACCTAGCCTTAGTTCAGACACTTGAGTATACATGGGTTCAATGGTAATTGTTCTTCTTGTTGAGTAAACTTACAATGGTTTTATAACAATAGTTTCTAGACTAATGTTAGTCGAAGGATCCAATTCATTTTTTTTAAACTGGTTTAATTCAAGCATTGTGGCATTAGGAAAATATTAGATCATGTAGTCTATGTCTCCTGAGTCAATGACCTAAGAGCCAATGAAGGATAAATATGAGGCCCTTAAAGTATGAGAAATAAAAGATTGCCTTAAAGTATGAGAAATAGAAGACTTACTTGTTTGTGCCAAAGAACACATAATTATTTATTCAAAGTACCAAAAAATATCTTAGCCTTTCTATCTCTTCTTTGTTTAGTTCTCCCAATTCTTCACTATTGAAACTATGTTTTTCTTGAGGGCCTCCTTCAAAATTTGCCATAATTTCTTGATTGTGTTTTTTCCATGTTTTATTTTCACTATTCTAATCCAAGTTTTAAGGTTTTCCATTAAGTTTCCTATACTTCTCTTTGGTGTTTTAGGGCTTCTAGTAGTAAGTACACTAAAGTCCTTCACGATTGAGAATTTTCAACTTATCAAGACGCCCAGTTTCTCTTACAAGATTTAAGTTGAATTTGTTTGGCATTATAGAAACCATGGAAAAACCATGAATAAAATACGGTTCAAGGATCACACCTCTTTGATTTTCTTTAGCACAAATGATGGAGATGATTTCATTCATGGCTAGAGGCTCCTCTTTTCCTAGAACTTAGACCCATACTTGGTTAAACTATAAATTGGGCCTAGCAAGAAATTCAAAAATTCTTTCTTTTTCTATAATTTTTTTTGGCACTATTGCATCTTCACGACATTTAATTTGAATGTTATGGTAGTAGTCAATTTCCTATCACAAATTCTTCATAATATTGGCAAGTTTAATTATAAATCTAGTTCCTTATTTTATAGTTGAAATCTTCACCTTGATTTGAAAATTTGAGTAGAATCTCATATCTTTGAATAGGTTTGTCGGATGGCTTTATAAACCTCCCTAGTTGTTGTAAAAAACATACATGTTCCACTAATTTTAGGGGACATTGAATTCCATAATCAAGACATGATCATAAAATCCTTTTCATCCCAACTCTAAAATTTTAGATTTCCAAGTTTTAGTCCTATGCCAATTAAATGGTTCAATTTTCCTTTACCCTTTAGGGAGGTTCACACTAACTAAGAATATTGAAGATAATTCTTCTCAATAAAAGTTCTACAATTCCCTCGTGGTTTAGCTTAGTAGCGCTTTGAATGTCGCCTTAATAGAACTCTGGTAGTAGGAGTATGGTTCAATATTTCAAACATAGTAGTAGTGATGAATGGAGACAAAACGAATAATAAATAAATCAACAATGAAACTCAAGAAATCAAAATACCACAAAAAACTTCAAATAAGGATAGGTAGCACTCAAAGTTTTCATCAAGCATACAAAGAAACTAGAGAAAGGTTTGATACCATGTGAAATTCTAATTTAAAATCAAGAGAAACACACACACACAGACACACACACAGATATATATATATATATGTATGTATGTATTAAACCAACTTCAATGTGTATTATTATTATCTATTTTACCATTTTTTTTTTCATATTTATGTAGTTTTCATAATTTTTTATCTTAAAAAGATTTTTTTCCAAATTTTTGTTCAATTTTTTATATTTCTATAAAACTTAACTATTGATATTTTCATAATTTCTGATATTTTAATCCGTGATCATGATGTCATAATTTTCTTTAGTTACAATCTATAGTAACCATAAGATTCTAATTTCTTTCATAGCTTAGAATACATGGAAATTTTACTAAAAGTGTGATCAAAATCAATTTTTTAAATGAATGTCATAAAGAAAATTATATATGAAACAAATCATGGGTTATAAAGTAAAAGGAAACAAAAATAAAGTTTTGAATTGTACAAAAGCTTTATATAACTTCAAGTAGTAACGGGTCAAGATCATGGCATAGTATTTTGATAGATATTTTCAATATAGTATTCTTACTAAATATCCTGTGACCATGTGCTTTACATAAAGAAAATAAAAATATGAAATAATTGATTTTTACCAAAAAATTATCTAAGCACGAAAGTGCGAGATAGAGGAAAACATCCAAATCAAGATTACATCAAAAGGGATCTACACTAATCTAAACTAAAACATGAAGAAATCTAAACCCTAAAAATATATCAAAGAGGCCTTAAGACAAACCCCTCTCCAACTGCAAAATGGGATATTTATACCATTCCAAGGTTGCCTTAACGTGGAGAGATGTTGAGGAATTTTAATCCCAAAGATCTAAAGGATAGGAGAAAAATTCCAAAAAAAAAAAAAAGTGTCCAAGCATAAACAATTATTTTAATAGAGATGGTGTCACCCTTAGGAAAGCATTGCACCCAAAGTGGCAATAAGCAAAGGGGAGGTTGCAAATTTGGGCACCATGGGTCATCATCCCAAAATGGAAAATGGCATTGTGCATTCTCTCCTCCTCCCTTTCCCCTTCCCCCCTTCTCCCCTCCCTCCTCCCTCCCTCCTTCCCCTTCCTATTTCATGTCCTTGTACTCTTCTCACTCCATTTCAATACTTTGACTAAGCTCCCTTACATGCACTTATTCACTCAAAATAGTTGCAAGACATTAAAAAATAGAGAAAAAATGTAAGAAAGTTAGAGCATATGCAAGGTAGCACAAATTTGACTGATTGGACAATACAATTGATGCAAATATCACACAAAATTTGATTTCTACTTTACTGTCCCAACAATATTTAACATCAATCAATGTGTTTGTTAGGTAATTTGACAAAATTTTAATAAATAAATAAAAAAAGCTTAACATGCTATAAGAAAAACCAATTGAGATCCAAATGGACCATAAATTAGCATCTACATTGGCAAAAAATATGATGTTCCATGATCAAAACAAAAACATTGACAAAAGATATCCTTTCTTAAAAAAAAAACGCATAATGAAGAAGTAAGTGGAATTGAAGAACCTTGGTACTCATGATTAAATTTTTGACATATTCGTAAAAGTATGAATATTTAGTAAGTGCATTGTGCTAATTGATTTTTATATTAATTGTGGAGACAAATACTATAATATATATTAAACTTTTTAATGTTACTTTAACTCCATTGATTGATGGTCCAAGCATATTTTTACTTGGCTTTTTTACTTTGATTATAGAAACTTGAATATGGAAATGACAAAGTTTATGCTATAAATTAATAAATTTACTATAAAATATTGATACAACTACAAAAACAATCATGATCCCAAAACATATGCATTGTAAAAAACTAATGCATTAATTATTTGTGCAAAAGCAAAGTTCTCAATTTGCAAGCAAAATATTTGTTCTCTTGTAAATTAAAAAAATGTTATATGACAAAACGTTACCATGAGCAATAAGTCGTCTTCAGAAACATGTTGAACACGAAGAGTCTTTGGTATCTCAAGACAATCTGGAATTGATGTCCTCATTACAAAATTCCAACTGGAATAGATTCAAACTAAAATCATTTAAATTTGGCCCTTGGAAACTTCCAACAATAATTAGAACAAGAATGTGAATTCTTAATTACCATAAAACAAAGTACTCAGACTAATCAAATATCAATTATTTAAGAATGTGTAATAATGGTAATCTTCTATTATGAAATGTATACATTAGTCAGTGTTGGAAAGTAACTCAAATTTCTAATTAATATATACTCACTTCTATGAAGAATATTATATAGAAGATCTCCTATGTTTCTATGTTATTACAATATTATAGTTTTTTTTTTTATAGGATAAGGAAAGTTATTTGGAACATCTCTATAAATATTCTAGGTCATAAGGGGGAAAAAGAAATAAGATGAAATGGGTTTGTCTACATGCTAGGTAGAGATATGAGAAAGAGTAGAAGACACCTAATGAAATGAAGACTCAAGGTTCAAGATGTAGATATAAGGAATAAAGAAATATGAGATTTTTTAGGACTTAACATTGGTATATAAGGAACAAAGGTTCAAGATCTATAATATTCTCTATAATATAGTAGAATGATTTCTCTTATTAGTATATATAGGAATTATTTTTAAACTATGCTAAAACCTTTTATTCCTTTGTGTGTTGTTTATTTTATCTTTATATTCTAACACTAATATATCAGCACTAAAGCTTTCACTAGTATGACAAATTGGTGTCAAAGCTCAAATTGAGAATTCTAGAAGAAGCAAAGAGAACAAAACAGAAAAGAAGATCACAAAGGAATTTTAGTTGAAGGTAGAGTCAGTTGTTCTCTCATCAAAATGTGATACAAGAAATGTGTTTTCATTATCCAAGATAAGCATAGCTTCTCCTACACACTTATTCCATCTTAAAAGGTAGAAATGATGAAGTGTTTGAATGATTTAAATCCATAGCACATGACAAGACTGTGATGCACAAGGGTAACAATGATATTTTAGGAGTGTGGCGCACAATGGAAGTTATGATATATAGTAAGGATTTGATTCACATATGTTTATTAAAGTGTGTATCAAAGATAGATAAAAGATAAACTTGATAGAATTTGATCAAGATGATAAAGAGTTCAGATTTCCTTTTAAGATGGTTCTAGTTAGTACTAGATTAGTGTTTGAGTTAATTAAAAGAAAGCCAATATGCTTTGTACATTGCATCAAATGAAAAAAAAAAAAGAAAAAGAAAATTAGCACACTCTTTACATTATTTTAATGCTCTTTGGTTGAGAAGTTTCTAGACAAATCCACAATTTCATATTAAGGCAAAAGCATTTATAATGTATACGACTATAAATTTTAGTAACTTCTAGTGAAGTGATCTATCTAAATAAGAGAGTAGTATTTAATAAATAAAATAAACCTAGCTCATTAAAAACCACAAAAGTATCCTACACGAGCTCCCACTAGAAAGAACTTTTCAATTCCAAAATCTTGTACTTGAAAGTGTTTTGGAGTTTGAGTGCAATAGAGAACACTATAGAGCACTTCAAGAATCAAAAAGAGCTTTTGGGCAGCCCAAAAGTTGCACCAAAATGGTGCTCCAATTTGAAGGATGCTTAATATGGAATTATTTAGTCGAAAACAAACGATTATATATATAAATGAAGCGAATTGCCTAAGGTTTTGTTCAAGTAGAAATATTCATTATTTTATTGACTTTAAAAGGTTTATTTGATCCTAAGTTGCAATTAATTAGGACTTGAGATTAAGTTACAAACTAAACTTCCATTTCTAGCTAAGAATTCAATAGACTAATAGATTAATTGCGGCTCGAGTGCAAAGAACTATAATTTTCCGAGCTTAGAACCAACTAAAATTTGGTTAATGTAGCAAATATCTAACCACATTAATGCGGAGATAGATAGATGTTATCGAAGATCAAGCAACTGGGTCGTCAAGGTTTAAATAGTAATCCCTTTAGGCCAGCATATGGAGCATGTCACCAACCAAAATGGAAGGAATTAAGAAGGCATATCTTTTTACATAATAGTAACCAATGGAAGGCTTTTTTTTAGTCTTTTTTTTTTTCTTTTCTAAGACCATGAGTGGTGGATTAAGAAGAATTGAATCATAATTAGGGGAATAGATTGGTTCTATCCCATAATATAAATTTGAATATGTACCAAATGCTCAGCCAAGGGAGTAATGCTATTTGTTAATTGTTGATCACATTGAAGCTTGAAGCTCAAAGGTATAGGACTATGGTGAGGCAATTGGTAAGGCTTATATATATTATGCATTCTGTTAGTAACATTCAAACTTTATTACCTGTCTATCAATATCTCTTCAGCATCCCTTAATTTAGTCAAGTAAAATATAGGCTTAGAATCTGTATCAGAAATTTGATTTCCCTGTCAAGCAGTTAAATTATGCGTTAAAAAAAAAAAAAAAAAAAACCATCTCTTTTATCTCTTTATGTAATATAAATAGGATGAGGCTGCCAACTTATATGAAAAAGATGATAATTATTGTATTACCCATCCAAGAGAAATTGAAATGTTAACTTGTGTTCCCAAAGGCATCACACCAATTGATGGTGTCGGATGGAGTTCCATATCACAGAGTGCTTGTAAAACCCGATTTGTTGTAGCATCGCCTCCAAAAACCTGGTGAAGCATACATATATAGTCATTATGATGAGTTAATTGAGAGAAACCCAACCGCATATATCTTATACATGTTATAATAAAATAACATTTACAAGTACTCCACTTACCAGTACGTCTAGAAGGTTTATGATTTTTTTTTCTTTTCTTTTTAAACAATCTAATAGATTATTGCATAGAATAAAAGAAAAAAAAATGATATAATTGTTTAATATTTTATTAGAATAAATAATTATTCAATTAGAGAGAATTCCTCGTATCATATTTACTTATATCACTTATGTCATTTTAATAATTACTAGAGTTTGAGCTCAACATCTAAACAGAAAGTTGGGAGAAAGCTTTTAGGCAGTACGCTCTCTTAGAATTCTTAAGACAAAGGAGGCCTTATAATTGAGATTAAATCTTAAAACTTACAACTATCCTCAGTTTGTCTAGAAGGTCAGAATAGCTTATCTCCGTTACCAATTGGAAAGCCTCATGAACGTCACGTAATGGCAATTGAACAACCTCTGAAATGTCAGAAACCTGAAAAGTAAAGTTATTCAAAGCAGCACTAAAACAAATCCTCTGAATCAATCTTGAGGGTGCTTTAAAATCTAACCCATTCTGTGCCCAACATGCTACAAATAGATCGGAGCAAATGGTTCCCCTGATTGGCATCGTCTTTGGGGTTGATCATTACATAATATACTAGTTTCCTTTCTCGTAGTAACTTCTCCATGTGCTTGAAACTGTCACACTTAATACACGTTTAGTATATGAAAATAGGAATTAATCCCCAGGATCATTAGAGTAGATGATTTAAAGAAAGATAAGAATCCCTCACTTATGTTAAGGATTATAAAAAATTCTTCTAATATAACTAAAACAATCTAATATCTTTTAAATTTATAAAATAATATGCCATATATATCTTCCATTTTTAATATATATCTTTAATATAAAATTCAAATATTAATACCTTTATATAAACTATGAAAAAATAAATATTATTGATTTTAATTTTTTTTATATATATTTAAATTTCTAAAATAAAATATTTTTAATTTAATAAAATATAAATTATATATTTATTCAATCACAATTCAAAACTATAAATTGGTAAATTTTCAAATTCAATCTTTTAAAATATTATTTATAAATTGAAGTAATTCAAAACAAAATTCAACAAAAGAGGCAAAAATTCTTTTTGTTATGTATGTAAACACAATTCTTAGAAATTTTAGGGAAATTGAAATAAAAAAAATTTTAAAAGATAATTTTTTTTAAAAAAAATTACGTATGTGAATAATCAAATATTTTTTATTGAGAGGATAATTTTTTTATAAAAAAAAACATTATAGATAAATACTGAAAAAATGTATCAAAATAGTTATTTTAGCATTTCTAAGAAATGAAAAAAAGAAAGTTACAAAAGTATAAAAACCTTTCAAAAAAAAGTAAAAGAAATATGAAAGAAAAAAAAAACATGTAATTCCAAACACAGATTAAAAAATTAGGCAAGAGTGCTTTTTGCCATGTGAGTATGATTTTCCATTCAAAACACTTAGATTTTTTATTTTTTATTTTTTATTTTTTTTAAAAAGAAGTTTAAAATAAAATAAGGATAATCTTTTAAAAAGAAAACCAAGATAGGCACGTGCATGGAAAAAAAAAAGAATTAAAATAATACTAATATAAAATAAGGACTTAATTAGTCATATATATATATATATATATATAATATATATATATAATATATATATATATATATATATATATTATGCTATCTAAATTAAAAATCAGTTATTTTTCCTTAAAATTATCTTTATTTAAATTAAGAACAAAACATTTTTTCTCGTGATTAATTTTTTTTTTTCTTAATTTTATTTCACTACAAATAAAAAGAAAATAAAAAAATTAATAAATATTATTTATCAATCAAAATTTATTCTATTTAACTTTATTTCTCTGCCTTTTCTAATTACTTCTTTTGTAAACCCATACACTAGAAGTCATCTTCAAGAATAATAATGTTCATAATTAACTAAAAATATATGTCGTCATTGTGAATGCCAATGAAGCAAAATTCTATATTTTAATATAAATAATTGGATTTTAACATTCAATATAAATCATTGATTAATAAAATAAAATTAAAAAAAAAAAAAAAACTGGTTAAGGAAAGTGTCAATCTCCTTCTTAGCTTACTCATTCATCTCCTCTTACTCCATTTTCTGCATGAAAAAAATTAAAAAATACTTGCCCTCAATCTTATAATTTTTTTCCTATTTAAATTTTATAGTCTCCATAAAATCTTAACAAAAGTTTTTTTTTTCAAAAAAAAAAACACACCGGCTTCAATAAATTCTCAAAAATCAAAGAACAAACTAAAAAAAAAACTAACTAAATAAAAACAGTTACAAAAATAAAATGAAATTAATTAAAATTATAAATTAATAGACTCTAATGAAATCACTTTTGAAAAATAAAATAATCTAAAATATGATATTTCTTTTTTTATTTTTTTCTTTTTATATATTTTGTATTATTATTATTTTTAAAGGAAGAAAGAGATAATTGCATCATTTATACATAATTTAACCCATTCCTTTAATACGTTATTTGGTAATTGATTGCTTATTTATATATAAAATCTAGAGTATTAATCAATACATTATACTGTAAACAAGTTCTTATTTAAATCTCAAAAAATCTTAAATATATATATACCAACAATGTGATTATGATATACATGTGATTAGTATATGAAAAATGTGAAAAATATGAAAATAGCAACCTACTTAAAAATCATGTGACCATGATAAAAAATATTAAATTAGAAAGGTGGTATATAAAATATACGTAAAAATCAAGCTGAAAGCATAGAAACTTACTCCCCTCCATAGGTTTGGTTCTGCATAATAGTGTGGAACGTTCTTGCAGCTAACGGGAGACCATGAGAATGGTATATCATTTCATCCTTCAGTTTCACCACAGTGGGATGCTCCCGAGGAAGCAGCATCGTCATGAGGTCCCAAATAACCTCATTGGAAATGGGCTGCATACGATATAAATTATTGGGCCCAACCATCCTCTTAGCCACACCATCGAGTCTGGTTGTAATCATGATGATTCTACTCTGATTTGATTTGTTACGCCACTCGAGTCTCTCCTTTAACCTGAAGTACCAGTCCAGGTTGACATCCCAAATTCCATCAAACACTAATAAATAACTCTTACTCCCCAATGCTTTGCAGAGGGCGTCCAATAGCTTCTCCACCTCCACACTACCATCCCCAAAATCTCTTTGCCCACCATCACACTGCTTCAGCATAGCCTTGAGAATCTTCTTAAAATCTATTTCTCCATTCTGTATCGCTGGTAAGTTGATCCAAATTCTTCGGGCCATACGACTTTGGTCGAAAACCATTCGGGCCACAAGGGTCTTACCGCAACCCCCAATCCCCACAATTCCAATTTCCTTACTAAATCCTTCTTCATCCAATTCTCTCCTACCCAGAACCAAATTTGCTATATTTTCGACTTGGTCTCTAAAGTAATAGGAAGAATAAGAAGATGATAAAGAGCCAGAAGAAGAAGAAGTTGTGGCTACATCCGTGACGGCAGAAAGGGAAGTCTGCTCTAGTACTACTGGGTGGTGTGTAGCAACACGCAACTCTTTCTTGATGTGAATCAGCTTCCTTTTTGTTTTGCACAGAAACCATAGCTCAGGCAGAGAGTAGTGGTCTTGCCTTTGCCTTTGCCCTTGCCCTTGCTCTTTCCCTTGCCCTTGTGAGGAATCCTTGTTGATTTTCATTTTGCGCTTTTCCAGGAAGAGAACGCAGTCGGTCAATGCAATGCTGAGGTCGTAAAGACAATCCTTCATTCCTGTCGACGGCGTGATGCTTTTAGTTTCCAGAAGCTTTCGAATTTCTAGAAAATAAGAATGATGGGGGATGTCATGAGGTGGAGGGTGTTCCTCCTCTGCTTCTTCCAATTCATCCATGAATTTGTTCTTCAAAAACTGAAGAATATCTGCTGACATTTTGGCTGTAAAAACCTAATCTCCCAACTCTCACAATTAATTTTTGCTTACATCGGCATAAGGCTTTTCTTGTACAAATGAAGAGAATTTCTTGTGGTCTAAGGAAACGGACAAGAATCCAAAGTAGGGCATTTAAAGAAAGAAAGAAAAAGAAAAAGGAAGGAGATTAAAGCAAAAGAAAGAGGTTTATGCCGATGCTTACTTGTTTGACACTCCAAACTACATGGAATTTCCGTTGGTGATGATTCTCGGAATTTATTTCCATTTTAATTGTTTTTTTTTCTTCATAATTTATGTCAATTCTAATTGAAAATAGTATATATATATATATATATATATATATATATTGTATTTGAAGTTTACAAAATTAATCTTAAAATTATAGAAAATGTAAAATGTTAACTATTTTATTGGTATTTCAACTTAAAAACAAAAAAAAAATTAACATAATGTAAGTGAAAATATGTTGTTCAATATTTCTATAAAATATAAATGAAAATAGTATTATGGATGCAATCCTATGTTTCTCACTTTATTATACTCCTTACAAATGAATTTTTATTTATTAAGCTTTCAAATTTATTGTGACCCACCAAAATATACCAAAAATAGTATTTATATACCAATTAAGATATTTCTTTTTTTTGCTAAACGTGACAAAAAATTTAAAATACTATTTAACTCACCTATCAACCGTAGTTTGAAAAATGAAAAACATGTCAAAGTTGAGTGGAGAATATCAAAGAGAAAGGTTTGAGAATGGAGTGATGAATGAGAAATTTGAAGAATTTTGTGGTGATCAAGACATTCCAAAGTTGAAAATTTAATTGTTAAAATAAGAAAATTTATTTATTAAATCATATTATTTTTTCAATATGTAAGGAAATCATTGTTTTAACTCACATGTTTAAGTGTAAATTTTTTAAACATTTGTTAAAACGAACTTATCTTCTTTCTAATTGATATTATTTATGGGGAAAAATATAATTTGAAAAAAAAAAATACACATTTCTATAATGAATATCCAACAACACATACAACTTCTCCTCTTCTCCTTCATTTACAGAACGACTCCTCATATTTTCCAAAAAAAAATCTCTCATCATCTTCTTCTACTTCATAATATTCCTTTAGTGCATAAAACAGAAAGGTCATCTCCTCTTCCACTTCATTTATAGAAAGAGTCCTCATCTTTCATCATCTTCTTCTATTTTATTATCTTCCTTTGATGCACAAAACGAAAATCTCATATTTCTTTCAAAAACCCTAGAAATCCTTTATTTCATTTCGTATCCTTGGAAAAAATGTTATTCTATTTTTTTCAAGTTATCTCATATTATATCTTCAAGCACGAAGGAAACAATGAGTCCATTGAAGAGTGATAGGAGAAAAAGATTTTAAAAAGTGGCGAAAAAGCAAAAATGCCAATTGCGAACAGAAGAAAAAGGTGAAGCAGAAGAAAATGAAGCAAAGAAAAGCGAAGCTATTGAGCAAAAATCCTAACTACTGTGAACTTAATTGTGGTTAAGTTCTTTGTTAATGGAACTCAACTACTATTAAGTTCAGGTGAAAATTTGAACTGTGAACTTAACTGTGGTTAATGAACCTCAATTACTGTTAAGTTCAGGTGAAATATCTTATTGTGAACTTAACTATGGTTAAGTTCTTTGTTAATGCAACTCAACTACTATGAAGTTCAGGTGAAATATCTTATTGTGAACTTAACTATGGTTAAGTTCTTTGTTAATGCAACTCAACTACTGTTAAGTTCAGGTGAAAATTTTTGAATGAACTTTTCACTTGTTCAGAACTAACAATGGAGTCTCTATTTTTTTACCTACAATGTTGAAGTGAGATTTTGAATTTTCAAGAAATAGAAAGAAATAAAATGATAATATAAAAAAGAAATTGTTGGTTGCCTACATTTTTTTCATATTTTCGTGATCGAGAATGAAGAATAGATGAAACAATGGTAAGAAGTTAAACTTGATCTCCGCAAGAAAAGAGAGAGAAGAGCAACCAATGATTGAATAAAAAAATTAGAACCTAATCTACTATAAAACAAAGGGAAAGGGAAAGTTGTCTTGGAGGGAAAAATGAGGGGGGAAAGGGAAATGAGAAGTTGTATGTGTTGGAGAGAAAAAATAAGAAGGGCATTTTTGTCTCAATCGAGTCAATATTTTTGCTTTTTGACTGATGGGTTATATTTGCAAATATGGGGGTTATTTTGACCCCTTTAACCAATTAACCCAAAAAAAAATTAAGGGAGGGAGTTTGACTGAGAGCCTGTCGTTGACTGGCCATAAAATCGGGAGATTTCAAGAAAAATCCTGACAAATGCCAATATTTCGGTGATAATAACGGGAAAAAAAGAAGAGAAAAATCATTGGACCAACTTTCGATCCCATATTTCGTGTCGGGAAGGCCAGATAACACAAAATACTGATTATGAATTTATTTTATTATAACTCCATATGCAAAATTATTACTAATGTAAAAGAATGTAAAATGAGAAGGATACGAAGAATAATATGAGAAATGAAAAAAGAATGTGAGAATTCTTCGTACCCTCTTCCAATTTTTTTATTTTTTTATTTTTAATTTCCATCAACTCTAACTTAGTTCCTATTATTAAACTATTTTATTGCCATTTCAAGTAAAAAAAAAAAATCTTAAAATTATTAAAATTGTGAAATTGTAAGTAATTCTTAAAATTGTTTTAAATGTAACATTTTTTCATCTCCTCATATCCTGCCTTAGAATTAAAAATTATAATAGTTTCATGTCTTCTTATGCCTTAGAAGTATAGTAATATTTTTTATTTTTTATTTTTTAATGTAGCTTTGGTATTAGAGTACATAGAGAAAGGGAAGGTGAAGGAATTTGTAATCAATCTTAAAGATGAAATTCATGAGGATCCGTATATCAATGGTAGTTCTAACCATGATTCACAATTTATTTATAAAAAAGTTTAATGATATTTCAAATGAAGAAGTGTGCAAATAGGAATTGAATTGTACAGATGAAGCAAAAACATTTTACAACATATATGCTAAAGCGATCGGATTTAGTGTTTAGAAAGATGATTTGAAACGTGATAAGAATGGAGGTATTATATCTCCAAAGTGGATTTGTTCTAAAGAAGGACATCAATTGACCAAATGTTTTCGAAATGAAAATTGACAATGTGAGCCAAGATCATTGACTAGAGTTGGTGTGAAGCGTTATTTTGTATTGTTGTGGATCCCGCATTTTAGCTCAATGCATTCCCACTCGATGGCGAAACTCGCTTTTTTTTTTTCATTTATTTGGCGAAAATTTGATTTTTAGAAAAAGACTTGGAGTCGCCACTTATTTTTGTTTTATTTTTTTAAAGGGGAAACAAAATAAGAAAGAAAAACCATAAGTGTGACTTCTTATTTGGAAAAATAGGTCTGTGAAAAACCGAGTCGAGGTTCGGGGGTCAGATTACTTATCAAGAAGGTACAATAAAGATCGTAGCACCCCTCTAAGTCCCTAAAAACGGGTCTCTACTAATAAGGTGAAGCGAGCATGGCAATTGATAAGGAAATCAATGGATACCAAAGTGATCACAAATTAGAAGCAAGTCATGATCGATAATGAATAAATCAACAAAGTGAGTGCGAGAGCGTACCTTGGCAGTAGGTAATAAAGCATTATCATGAAATAGAGTTAATGTGCAATAACAAATACAAAATATATCGTATGTATGTCAAATATCAGAACAAAAACCAAACAATATTCATTAGGCATAACAATTAACAATCAGAAAAGAAATCTCATATGTAGGGCCCTCACTAAAACCCAATTTATTTTGCATGAATTGGTCTCACAAATTTCATTATTTTGGAATTATGAAAAAAAAAAAATTCATTCTTACTTATGAAAAATCAAAAGAAATGGAAGATTATTTGAAAACCGAAGTGGAATAAAAACTGTTCGAGAGAAAACTAGATTTTTGAAATTTATTTGGAAATTTGAGTCTCGAAAATTATTTGAAAATTGGAGTCTTGGGAATGAAATTTAAGAATTGGAATTTTGGATATTAAATTTGAAAGAAATTGGAATTTTTAGAATTATATGAGAATTGGGGTTTTGAAAGTTAAATTTAAGAATTGGAGTTTTGTAAATTAAATTTGGGAGAAATTGGGAGTTTAAAAAAATTGTTTGAAAATTGGAGTTTTGAAAATTAAATTTAAGAATTGGAGTTTTGGAAATTAAATTTGAAAGAAATTGGAAGTTAAAAAAAATTGTTTAAGAATTGGAGTTTTGAAAATGGAATCTTTTTTAAAAAAAATAAATTTAGAAATTGGAACTTTAGAGAATTATGTAAAGATAGAATTTAAAATAAATAAATAAATAGATAGATAAATAGAATAATAATAGTAGCAAAAATAATAATGATTAAACGAGGAAATGTGAAAATTGGAATTTTAGAAATTGAGAATTAAATTTGGGAATCGGAATTTTGAAAAATTATTTAAAGATGAAATTTTAAAAAATAAAAATAAATAAAATAATAATAATAATAATAATAATAATAATAATGAAAATAATGATGATTAAATAAATAAATGTGAAAATTGGAATTTGGGAAATTAGAAATTAAATTCGGAAATTGAAAATTTTGAATTTCGGAAATTGGGAATTAGATTTGGAAATCGGAATTTTGAAGAATTATTTAAAGATGAAAATTTTAAAAATAAATAAATAAAATAATAATAATAATGATTAAATAAGTAAATGCGAAAATTGGAATTTTAAAAGTTGGGAATTAAATTCGAAAATTGGAAAATTGGAATTTCGAAAATTAGGAATTAAATTTGGAAATCAAAATTTTGAAAACTTATTTAAAGATGGAATTTTTTTTTAAAATAAAAAATAAATAAAATGATAATAATAACAAAAATAATAATGATTAAATAAATAAATGCTAAAATTGGAATTTCGGAAATTGGAAATTAAATTCGGAAATCAGAATTTTGAAGAACTATTTGAGAACGGTATTTTGGGAAAACTAAATTTTGAAGATTGAAATCTTGGGAAATTATTTTGAGAATGGAATTTCGGGAAATTAAAGAAATTGAAATCTTGAAAATTTATTATGAGAATGAGATTTTAGAAAATCAAATTTCGAAAGTTGGAATCTTAAAGAATTATTTTGAGAATGGAATTTCAGAAAATTAAATTTTGAAAATTGGAATCTTGAAAAATTATTTTGAAAATGGAATTTCAGGAAATTAAAGAAATTGAAATTTTGAAAATTTATTATGAGAATGGGATTTCGGAAAATTAAATTTTGAAAGTTGGAATCTTAAAGAATTATTTTGGGAATGGAATTTCAGAAAATTAAATTTCGAAAATTGGAATCTTAAAGAATTATTTTGAGAATGAAATTTCGGAAAATTAAATTTCGAAAATTGGAATCTTGAAAAATTATTTTCAAAATGGAATTTCAGGAAATTAAAGAAATTAAAATCTTGAAAATTTATCATGAGAATGGGATTTCGGAAAATTAAATTTTGAAAGTTGGAATCTTAAAGAATTATTTTGGGAATGGAATTTAGGAAAATTGAATTTCGAAAATTGGAATCCTAAAAAATTATTTTGAGAATGAAATTTTTATAAGAGGTGATTTAGGAGGATGACACGTGGCCTGAGGAAAAGTGGTCATGCATAGCCAAACACTCCAACGTGTGCTTTATTTTACAATATCAAATTCAAATCAAGCTTGTGGACCCCATCCCAAAATTCATTTCTCCATGTATTCAAGCTTATTCCCATCTTTATTGTGATATCCCCAGTACGTAGCAAACCCATTTTCATGTTGAAAAAAATATCATACCTATACCACCATGCCATTTTCCAATGCATATATCTATCATACTCACATCATAAACCCATTTTTTATGCATATTCAATGAGTGAATCACATACTTGGGATGTGGTTTGTGAACGACAAAAAGACCCATATTATGTTACTAGAGAGAGAAGGGTGGTGATGGGAATGCAAAGATGGGTATGAGGGATGAAAAAAAATGGAGATGGGCAAGCACTTGGGACTTCATGCACGTGGAGAATGGGAGGGAAAGGAACCAAAAGTAAGTTAGGTGGTGGGCATGAAGGGTGGTGAGATGAGAAAGGTGGTGAATATGAATCTTGAGGCATAGTTCACGAAAACCCTAAAACCCATATATTGAGAAACAAATGAAATTGAGCACGTATTTAATGTCATTTTCTTGGAACCTGAGTAACGAAAAACATGGTAGGTTAGGTTCTCTTTTTCCTCCCTTTTCTTAGTCACCAAACAGGGGCACGCATATTCTTACAGATTGTGGTGCTTGCAGATTAAATGGGGATTGAAGAGAAACATGATTCTTTGGGTGGTCTCACCAAGTTTGAAGTCTCAATTACTTTAAAGGTGTATCTTAGCAAAAAATTGTCAAACTTCTTTAGAAGTTCCCAAAAATGCTCTAAATTACTAAATTGTCAAACTACAATGGATTTTTCTTATCAGTCATTAAACTTTTCTTCCACATCTTTGAAAATATGTTGTAACCATTCAAGATTATAGTGGGTGCATGTGAACCCTAAGCAAAATGAATTGGGAAAAACAAATGCCAAATCCATACTAAATCCTTCTTTATAAAATCAGAATAAACAGAAACGAGTGAAATCGACATATCACTAATATCTTTTACAAATTTAGAATATTCTAAGCTCCATAAAATCTATTGGACCTGGTCTTGTATACCGCAACTTAAAATAATTGAGACTTCAAATCAAGAGAGGACGCAAAGAATCATGGTTCTCTGCAATCCCATCCAATCTGCAAGCAGCCCAATTGGGTGCAGTCCATAAATCAAAGCACTGGAACAACACACTGTAAGGATATGTGTGCCCCCGTTTGGTGACTAAGAAAAGGTGGGAAAAAGAGAACATACCATGTTTTTCATTACTCAGGTTCCAAGAAATTAGCATAAGATACGTGATCAAGATTTTATTTCTTAAACATCCAAAAAAAAAAAAAAAAAAAAGAGAGAAAATGGACCTTTCACGTTGTATAATTCACGTGTAACTCTGTTCAATCTGGAACCCTAAAATCATCAAATGAGAAGGCATTAGGCATAGTTAATAAAAACCCTAAAATCTAGACAATGAGAAACAAATGAAATAAACCCACGACAAAGCTAATGATTGAACATCAATGTCTTACATCTATAATTCTTTGTACATTCTTGGGTCTCTTCTTTGGTCTTATAGGTGGTCTACAGCCCGTCATGGCACAAAAATCCTCATTGATTTCTTCCTATGAAAGCGTGGCCGAGAACTTTTGGGGTTTCTCTGTTTTGTCAGTACTTCTAGTATGTTAGGAAGTGTCCCAAATTCCTAATTAGTATAGATTCCTTTTTTGTAAAGAATATTATATAGAATATTTCTAGGTTGATATATTATTGTAATATTAGACTTCCTTATAGAATAAGGAAGGTTGTTGGAAATATCTCTATAAATATTCTAGGTCATGAGGGAGAAAAAGTCATGACATGAAGATGGGCCTGTAGAGACTATATGAGGTGGATAGAGATGTGAGGAAGAACGGGAGGTACCTGGTGGAGCGAGAGGGCTCGTAGTAAGGTATGGATACAAGGAGTGGGGAAACATGGGATGTTTCGAGAACCCAATAGTTGTATCTGGTTCTGTCTTATGTAATATTCTCTATTGTATAGTGGAATCATTCTCTCTCATCCGTGGACGTAGGCATGGTTGGCCGAACCATGTTAAAACCTCGTGTACTGTATGTGTGATTGTTTTATCTTTGTGTTCTTGAACTAACATTGTTGGCATCAAAGCTTTCGCTGGCATAACACTTTATTCATTCTATTGCTCTCGCTCAGATCTAGATTCAAATTTCCAATCACTTGGCGAGGATTGGTACCTTTGCTTATTGGGTTTTTCTTCGTTGTCCAGCTTAGGCGAGTCCTTTGATTCTGGGTTTCTTCTTCTTCTTTTTCCTTTTCTTTTATTTATTTTGCTTCTTCTTCATCATCGTCTGTTTCTTCCTTCTCTTCTGATTCTTTTTCTTCGCTTGCCACCATTCTTCAATTGAGTTTTCTTCGTTTTCCTGCTGGGGCTAGGTCTTCCACTCCGGGTTTCTTCTTCTTTTACTTCTTTTACTCCATCCCCAAGTGATAGTTATCAACGGAGTTGTCGACACTAATTTAATTTACTCTAATTTATTTTTTTATTTATATTTTAATTTATTATAATGAAATATATAAAGTTTTACTTAATTATATATATATATATATATATATATATATATATATATATATATATATATATATAATATGATATCTATAATTAAAAAACTATTTTTATTTTTAAAATTTTTAAATATATAAATTAGTTAATTTGCATGGATAAATGGACCAATTTGGCATAATAAGTTAAACATGTCTAAATGGATTCGAGCATATTTGGGTTATTTTGATATGATTAAATAAACTGAGTGCTAACATAATTATATTTTATCTAAACTTATTAAAATTTGCATCATTTGCGAGTACGTATTTATCAAAACAGCTACCCCTAATTTCATCTTACCTTGAGAAAC
Organism: Vitis riparia; assembly: GCF_004353265.1. Taxonomy (NCBI): domain Eukaryota; kingdom Viridiplantae; phylum Streptophyta; class Magnoliopsida; order Vitales; family Vitaceae; genus Vitis; species Vitis riparia. Next base: position 8,166,702 of record NC_048445.1, read on the forward strand.
CTCGGCCTAAACTCATCAAGAAGTGCTTGATGATGGGAGGATTAGCTAGGTGACTAAGAGATGCACCAAGACTATATGTTGACTCGTTATTAGAGTTATGATTATCTATCTAGTTATATGTGATAAGAAAAGAAATGTAATTTGTTTAATTGATGAAACAAACTTTATGATCAGTGATCTTACTAATAAAAAATCTCATGATCAGTGAGAAGGAAAATAAAAATTTTGTTGAATCTAAACTTGCTTCCTATTGGATTTGTAAGTAACATTAAGTTTATATATGCTTCTTTAAATATTTTTATTTTATTTTCTCTCATGCACAAAAGAATGAAGATTTTAAAAACGTATAAGTATGAATTCAATAAATTTTAATTCCTTATATGCTTCTCTAAATTTAATTTTTTATACAGAGAATAAAAAACTATAAAATATATGAAGTTTTGAATAATTCTTTTAATATTTAATTTTCTTTGTACTTTGGAGTAAAGATTTTCTTTTTCTTTTTCTTTTTTTTTATTTAAAAAAAGATGGATGAAGTTGTGGTATATTCATTCGTTGATCTATAGATCTTAATATACATAATATATATTTATACACATAAAAGTGTGTATTTTACATAATAGGAAATATAGTTGTAGCCAGATTGGAGGAGATTTTTTTCTCTTGAGATGTAGCTTGGTCTTTGGAGATTTTAGTCTCTTAGGCTATAGCTTGACTAGAGAAGATTATTATAGGATTCTCTTGAGTTGTAACCTGACCAAAAAAGATTTATTGTGTGATCTCTATCTTTGACAAGCCCCTCAAACGGGTGTGTTGTTAAGGATAAACAACTAGTTTATCCTCGAGTACTTGAAAGGTAGCCTTAGGTAATGACTTGGCGAAGATATCAATAGGTTGAGATGATGAAGGAATGTGTTGTGTGGTAAGACTACTCGTTGCAATTTTTTTTCAAACGAAGTGAAAGTCGAGTTCAATGTGTTTTGATCTTACATGAAACATAGGGTTAACAAATAAGTGAAGTGCGCTAATGTTGTCACAAAATAATTGTGGTGTTTGTGCCAAGGGAATATTAAGATCACGAGCAAGGAATGTGATCCATGTTATCTTAGTTATTGTGGAGGCCATAAATTAGCATTTGACTTTAGTATTGGAACAAGACCATTATTAACTATACATATAAAGATATAGTACTTATATTTGGATTTGGATGTTCATAAATCAATTCATCATAGTAAAAAGCATCTTTGAATATTCTGAAGGTTTCGTTCACCTAAGATTTTTCATCCGATGACTCAAACCATGATTTTGACACTCCAAAGTGTGGGTTTTGGAAAGGTGGAAACCAAGGCTTTCTCTTTCTCTCTGGAGGTGAAAGACAACTGTCTAAAGCCATGGCCAATCCCACCACTACACATTGGCTTGCAATAAAACGTATCCTTTGTTACCTTAAAGGGTACTTCTTCATATGGTATTCACATGCAGAAATCTCATTCTTTGGATGTTCACACCTACAATGATGTCGATTAGGCATCATGCCCATATGATAGAAGAAGCATCAACGACTAATATATCTTCCTCAGACCGAATTTGGTATCCTGGTCATCTACAAAGTAGAAAATTGTCTCCTAGAGTAATGCTGAGTCTAAGTACTATGGTATTGCTACTGCTACTTCATAAATTATTTGGATTCAATTTGTGTTGAACTAACTCTGCCTCGCTCCATTCTCTCTACCACTTCTCTAAGTTGACAATCAAAGTGCAACTCACTTAGATGCAAATCCAGTTTTTCATACTAAGACAAAGCATATTGAGTTAGACCTTCATTTTGTTCATGATAAAGTTCTCTAGAATCAACTTTGCATTTGGTACCTCCCGTCCTCTGATCAAGTTGCTAGCATATTCACTAAACATATCTCAAGCTCCTAATTTTTTAGTTTTCAAACCAAGCTATCTATCATCTTTAAACCTGTGAGATTGCGGGGATGATGTTGGATTTAAGGGTATGGAAACAAAAGACTAGCCCAAAAGACACAAATAAAGAACAAAATGAATAAAAAGAAAAAACTTATCGGTTGAGACGTGACAAGCACTGTCCTTGAAATAGATCCACCTTCCTCGAAGATGAAGTCGGTGCACTAGGGTACTAATGGTCTACTTCCAAGATTCAATAGCCAGATCTCGCCTTGGGTGCACTCTATAAGCGAGATGTGTACAACTCGGGTTTTGAATAAATTCCTCCAAATAGATGTGTGAAAATACTCCCTGAAAAACTATCTGAAAAATTGGTATTCATGTATTGAGAGTGAGGGTTGACTTGCTTTTGTAGGCCACTAACATAGTCCCAATGGGAATCCACTTGTAATTATAATATGATTCTAAGTGGAAGGTGATTCTACTTATAAAAGGAATGAGACTCCACTAGCATAATCCCAATAGGACTCTTCCTAAAAAATATAACACTAATAGAATAAAATAAAATAAAAAATAATTTTCAATAGGACTTTTCCCAAAAATATAAGACTAATGGAATAAAATAAAATAATTTTAAAATAATTCCCAAAAATAAAAATTATTTACACTCTTCCTACAATCCCTCACAAAGTGTAAACGTAATTTTTTTTTTTTTTTGGAGGAAAAAAGAATCCAATGAATTAGTACTGGTGCCCAAAGGTTATGAACCAGTCTTAGGACAAACAAGTGTTGAATCACAAAACATGGTGAAAATAAATTTCTATGAACCAGTGTTTCTTGATGTAACTCAAGGGACTTTTATCCACATTGGTTTTCTCAACTACACTACGAGCTGTACAAAACGGGTTGGCACAAATAGGCCATGCACCTTGCCTGGATATTCATGAGAACTCTAGAGAACCTGCCTAAGTTCTCATAGGAAGTGATCCCACCTCCACTCTAATATAGGTGAATCCATCAAGTATGTTTTGCATTTAAACATACCATCCATAAGGAATATGGTATTCATTAAGAGTAAACACTCAACCTTAGTCAATACAGAATACACTCTATCTACACCATAGGGATGGACTCTCAGACAATTAGAGTTGATAGAGCACCTCAAGTCAACAAGTGATTTTTTATTACCCATATGAACCTACTTCATGAAATTTCCATTCTAATAGGTTGAGTTACCACCACTCTTTACTTCTGTAATAGGCATAAGTCCCATCCCCCTCGATGTTTCTTCCACTAGTTTCTTATTTAGTGGTTTGGTCAAAGGATCGACCAAATTCAACTTTGACCTCACAAATTCTAGGGATATAACCCCTGTTTCAAGCAACTGTCACACAATATTGTGCCTTAGGCGTATATGCTTGTTCTTCCCATTAAATATTTTACTCTTAACCTTAGCAATTGCAGCTTGGCTATCACAACACATAGACACAGACGGGGTTGGTCTCATCCATAAAGGGATATCTGCTAAGAGGTTTCTAAGTCACTCAGCCTTAGAACTTGTCTTTTCTAAGACAATAAACTCAACCTCCATAGTAGACCGAGTAATGCAAGTTTGCTTGGCAGACTTCCAAGACACTGCACTTCCACCAAGGATGAAAACATATCCACTAGTGGATTTCATCTCATCTGAATCCAAGATCCAATTTGCATCACTAAATCCTTCAAGGACACTTGGAAATCCACTAAAGCACAAACCATAGTTAATGGTGCCTCTCAAATACTTAAGGACTCTACGAACAACAGTCCAATGGTCCTAATTAGGACTTTGGGTGTACCGACTCAATCTACCTACTGCATAAGCAATGTCAGGTCTGGTACAATTCATTAAGTACATTACGCTTCCTATGATCTAAGCATACTCTATTTGGGCAACACTATGTTCTCTATTTCTCTTCAGCTGTGAGCTGGGATCATAAAGAGTTGACATTGGTTTACAATCAAAGTGTTCAAACTTCCTTAGGATCTTTTTAACATAATGCTCTTGAGAAAGTTTAAGCCCGTTAGGTGTTCTAGTTATTTTAATTCCTAGAATCACCTCTGCCTCTCCTAGGTCTTTCATATCAAACATAGAACCTAGGAATTTCTTGGTCTCACACACAACCTCTAGGCTAGTTCCAAAGATCAGCATGTCATCAACATAAAGGAAAATGACTACACATGTGTTATCCTCATACTTGTTGTCGATACACTTATCAACATCATTAATGGAATATCCATTAGTTACTAACACATGATCAAACTTGTTGTGCCACTGTTTGGGAGCTTGTTTTAACCCATATAGTGAATTAACTAATTTACACACCTTTTTCTCCTTCCCTGGAACTACACAACCCTCAGGTTGATCCATATAAATTTTCTCTTCCAAATCCCCATTCAAGAATGCAGTCTTGACATCCATTTAGTGTACCACCAAATTATGAATGGAAGTTAGAGCAATCAATACTCTAATTGATGTTATTCTAGTCATAGGGGCAAATGTGTCAAAGTAATCTACATACTTCCTTTGTTTAAAGCCTTTGGCAACTAAACGAGCTATATACTTCTCTATGGACCCATCTTGTTTTAACTTTTTTTAAAGATCCATTTACAACCAATAGTCTTTGCACCAGGCGGTAAATCTACTAACTCTCATGTATGGTTATACATGATTGAATCGATTTCACTATTAATGGCCTCCTTCTAGAATGGTACATCAGGTGAAGTTATAGCTTCTTTGTAGGATTTAGGGTCCTCATCTATTAGGAAGGTGTAGAAACCATCTCCAAGGTTTGTTTTTTTCCTATCTCTTTTACTCTTTCTAAGTTCAAATTTAGAAGGTTCAATAGACTTGTCTCTACTTGTTTTCTGAACTTGTTGTTCACCATTTAGTTTCATAGGAAAGATGTTTTCAAAGAAATCCGCATTCTTTGTTTCTATTATAGTATTGACATCTATAAGACCATTTTCTGACTTAGTAACAAGAAACCTATATGCCGCACTATTCTCAGCATAGCCAATGAACATTACATCAAAGGTTTTAGGACCTAGTTTTCGTTTTTTAGGTTCAGGGAGAAGAACTTTTGCTAAACACCCCCACACTTTCAGGTATGCTATATTAGGTGCATAACCCTTCCACAACTCATAAGGAGTTTTACCAGTACATTGTAAGGTATTCTATTTTGAATATGACATGCGGGATAGGATAGCTCCCCTCTCCCGAGACAAGTTCAAGGGTACTCCTGAACTTACCAACATTGCATTCATAATTTCTTTTAAGGTCCTATTTTTCCTTTCTGCTACTCCATTAGACTCAAGGGAATAAGAAGGAGTAGTTTCATGAATGATCCCATGATCTTCACAAAAAGAATTAAAGGGGTTGGACTCATACTCTCCTCCCCTATCAGTTCTAAGCCTCTTAATTTTCTTACTTAGTTGATTTTCCACTTCATTTTTGTACTTGATGAAAGCATCTCTTGCTTCATCTTTGTTTCTCAAGAAATATACCCTTGTATACCTTGAGTAGTCATCTATGAAAGTTATGTAAAACCGTTTACCACCTCTAGTCATTGTAGTTTTTAGGTCTCCTAAGTCACTGTGTATTAAACTTAGTAGATCTTATTCTCTTTCAACTGATTTGCAAGATTTTTTTGTGGTTTTAGATTCTACACAAGATTCACATTTTCCACGGTTTTCTAAGGACAGTTTAGGGATTAAACTCAATTCAACCATTTTCTTCATATATGAAAAGTTCACATGTCCTAGTCTACCATGCCAAATATCACAGGAATCAACTATGTAAGAAGAAGAAGAAGATGCATTATTATTGATAATATCAGAAACATTCAACATAAATACACCCTGATTATAATAGCCCTTTTCCCAAAAAATGCATCATTCTTGGTTAAAACTATTTTATCAGAGTCAAACAAGATCCTCACTCTTGCTTTTCCAACCAGAGATACTGACACCAAGTTCCAATGGATATCTGGCACATGAAGAACATCACAGAGGACAAGCACTTTTCTAGAGGTTAGCTTGAGGAGAACTTTCCCTTTGCCAATCACTAGAGTAGATCTAGAATCACCCATGAACACTTGTTCCTCTCATTCCTTTATAGTGGTATAGGAAGTAAATGCACTTCTATTCCCACATATGTACCTAGTAGCCCCAAAGTCTACCACCCAATTCTTTATATTAGTGACCATGCTCACTTCATAAGAGATTACTGTTGTGATCACCTCTGCCTCTGCCAGATTTGCCTTTGAATTGGACTTCTCAGTTCTCTTCCTGTGGCGACATTAAGTTGCATGGTGTCTAGATTTTCCACAGACAAAGCAATTGCCCCGTTTTTTTTAATAGTTGAGTTATGGACCTTGTTTGATGCATTGGGCTTGGTCCTAGAGTTTTGTTTCTTGGACCTATTGTTTTTGGGTTTAGATTTTTCTTCTACTACATTAGCTTTAGAAGACAATTCCTTAGCTTTCTCAATATTGTCCCTATTTCGGTTTTGTTTCTCAATCCTAATATGGATTATGACATCCTCTAAGGACATCTGTTTCATGTTATTTTTATAGTCTTTCCAAGACTCTGGAATAGTCTCTACTAAATAACTAGCCACAAAAGGTTCGGGTAATTTAATGTCTTCAATAGCTAAGTCTTTAATCAAAAAGTGGTAGTCATGGATTTGAGATGATACATCTCTATCCTCGGTTATTTGGAAATTTCTAAAATTCCCTATGACATATTTATGAGTTCCTGCATCTTCCAAAATATATTTTTTATTCATTGCATCCCAAATTTCTTTTGCAACTTTAAATTGACAATAAATATAAAAGTTCACTAGAAAGGGTACTCAGAATAGCATACCTAACTTGTTTATTTCTAGTTTCCCAGGTAGGTAATAGATGAGAACCATCTTCTGGTTTTAGGTCAATCAAAATGTGTCCCAAGTTCACCACATCAATTGCAGAGAAAACCCTTTCCTGCCATCTCTTAAAGAATGTCCCATTGAAGGGATCAATTTTAGAGGTGTCAGGACAGGTGTGAACTAGGGAAGCTTCCATTTGGATATATTTCAATATTGTTGGATTTAAGGATATGGAAACAAAAGACTAGTCTAAAAGACACAAACAAAGAAAAAATGAATAAAAATAAAAAAACTTATCAGCTGAGGCGTGACAAGCACTATCCTTGAAATAGATCCACCTTTCTCGAAGACGAACTCGATGCACTAGGGTACCAATGGTCTACCTCTAGGATTCAACAACTAGATCTCGCCTTGGGTGCACTCTATAATCGAGATGTGTACAACTCTGGTTTTGAATAAATTCCTCCAAATAGATGTATGAAAATACTCCCTAAAAAACTATCTAAAAAATTGGTATTCATGTATTGAGAGTGAGGGTTGACCTGCTTTTGTAGGCCACTAACATAGTCCCAATGGGAATCTACTTGTAATTAGAATATAACTCAAAGTGGAAGGTGATTCTACTTATAAAAGGAGTGAGATTCAACTAGCACAATCCCAATAGGACTCTTCCAAAAAAATATAACACTAACATAATAAAATAAAATAAAATAATTCTCAATAAGACTCTTCCCAAAAATATAAGATCAATAGAATAGAATAAAATAAATTAAAAATCATTCCCAAAAATAAAAATAAAATTTATTTACACTTTTCCTACGGATGATATACATCAGTTTGCACTAGCAATAGGTGTCTTACCTAAAAGAAACCATATATGCACTAAATAATTCCCAAAAATAAAAATAAAAATTATTTACACTCTTCCTACAGATGATATACATCAGTTTGCACCAACAACAAGTGTCTCACCTACAAGAAAACATATCTCCACTGAAACAAACTCAAGGTTGCTAAACGACTCAAGAACTTCAAGAACTGTTAAAGAGTTAGGAGTCTGTTGGAAGGTTCGAATAGTTACAATAAAATATCAAGCATAAAAAACACCAATGTAATAGGTTTTTCTTTAATGAGAAAATAGAAACTACATTTCTGATACAAAAGCTTACACGTGTTAGGAGTCTCATGACTTGTCTCTTAAAAAATGCTTTATTAAGATAGATTCAAATCTAAATGTTCACAAATTAATGTTTTATAATCTCTTTTGCAAGCGACACACACTCACACACACACAAATATATATATATATATATATATATAAAGAAACTTTATTAAAGAAAAAACAATTTCTTTATATGCTAAAACATTGTTTCTATAGTGTCAGGAGTTGTGACTTGTCTCTTAAAAATGTCTTATTAAGATAGGTTCGAATCTAAATGTTCATAAATTAATGTTTTATAATCTTTTCTACAAGCGGTGTACACACACACTGTTTCTATAATGCTAGGAGTATCGTGAGTTGTCCCTTTAAAATGTTTTATTAAAATAGGTGTTTGAATCTAAATGTTCACAAATTATTGTTTTATAATATCTTCTGCAAGCGGGGTACACGCACACGTGCATGCGTGCATGCACACACACATATCTATATGTATATATATTCTTTAATCATATTATTTTGATATAATTAAATAAGACATTTTTAAAATTTTTGTTTTTAGTTAGAAGTTAGAAGATAATCTCAGAATAAAGAAACTTTATTAAAGAAAAAACAATTTCTTTATATGCTAAAACATTATTTCTATAAAAAGCAATATCATTTTAACCTATGTTTTAAGTTCTTTGGACAAAAATTGTTCAAGTGTATCTAAAATTAAACTTTTTTTACTTTTATTTTTTTATAAAAGCTTCATAAGATTTATTTGGATCCATATTAGAGAACTCAAAAGCTCTTTTTTAAACTTAATAAGAACTTTTATACCTATTTAATTCATTTTGTTCAAAGAACTTATAACTTAGGTTTATTAATAATAATAATATGAAAGCTAAGAAATGTTGCTTCCTTTAGAAGCTTTATTTTGGCCTACTAAGAAGTTCCTTCATGTTTAGTAAAATTTTACTATATTAATAGTACTTTTAAAAAATTATGACTTTGATTTCAACTTTTAACCAAAGTAAAAATAAGAAGTTATCGTAAACAAGGCTTTATAAGTCATTGTAAACAAAGCTTGAACTCTCTACAAAAGTTGTCAAGTTCAATATAAACTTGACGGACTCTATACAAACTCGATAGACAATCTACATGTATGTGGATGAGAGATTTGAATTGTGAGGTACTTAGTAATGGCTACTACATAGATTAAATGTTCATATTTGAGTTCAAATTCACCCAACTATTCATAATTTCTAGTATTAAAAGGTCAAGTACAAGAATCATTATATTTTTACTATTAATGTTTAAGTAAAAATATAATGCAAAAAATCTAAATTTTGATATAAAAAATATTTACATAGGATTTCAAATCTAACTATTGCTATCTCTACATTTTGAGAATAAATGCTCATACAAAAAGGAATTAAGCAAAATATTTGTATGCATGCTAAAATCATAGTACAACGATCACTAAATTTTTTGGTAAAAAAAGTCACAATAAAAAATAATTTCAAATACATGCGAATTTTTGATTACTTAGTATTGACTACTACACTGATTAAATATTCACATGTGATTTCAAATCTAAATATTGGTATCATTGCATTTTGAGAATAATTGCTCAAACAAAAAGTAATTAAGCAAGATATTTGTATGCATGCTAAAATCATAGTATAACACGAGTCATAATAAAACTAACTTCAAATACATGCGTTTGTCCGGAGTCGAACCTGGGTCTGTTGCTTGCAAGGCAATTATCCTAACTGTTGGACTACAAACGCTTGATTGGAAGTATTACAACAATCTATACTTAGTCAAACTTTAACTTTTTTAAAGATAAAAATTACTACTATTTTATATAAAAGCCTTCTACTTTTTATATAAAACTAGTAAAAGGTAAGTGCACATGAATCGAAATAAAATTAATCATGCATACTAAATTTGTGCAAGTATATTTTGATTGTTTAAATAATTTTTAAAATATATTATGTATGGTAGTACATTATTTATTAGATATTTAAATTTTATATTTTTTATCAAGTAATTTATAAAATATAATTATTTAATTTATTTGAACCACACTTTTAAATAATAAATTCATAAATATCATATGTACATACCAATGACATATAGAAACAAATAGGAACTCCAAATTCATTAAGGAAGTATAAAAAAAAAAAAATTGTCACATACTTGTATGTCCCAATATTTAAAACATTTAAGTGTACATTTAAATCATAAAGAAAATTTTTATAATGTAAATAAATATAATAAAAGTTGCAACATTTGAAATACAAAATAGTATTTTGAATTCTTTATTCTACTTTGTATCATTTCAAACAATATTTTCAATTCTTTATTCTACTTTATATTATTTTAGTAGCCACTTGCACTAAAAAAAATTCTTCACATCTTTATCTTTGAGGTTTTCTTGCACAACAAGTTTTATCTGAGTTTCCTTCGCTCGGATGAATTTTTCAATCCTAAGGAAAAGTTCAATTCTATGTAGGATTTTTCTCCAACATTAGACACTTTGATTGAAAGAAATAAGTTAGCCTCATCATCCATTAATTCACTAGACTACTATAATCAAAATTGTGCTACAAATTGCCATACTCCAAGTTGTGGAGCAAGTCACCATGAAGCTCTAGAAATAGTCATTACAAATATTCATGCTAATCAAAATTCAGCATCACATGATATTCAGAAAACTTCTGTCATGAACCAATATTTTCATGCTAGTGATTTACAAGGTGAACTCATCATTGGATTACCTTTCTCTCCAGCTGCCCACTTTGCCAATCCAGAAAGTAGTCCAGAAGAAGCTATGCATGACAGTCTAGATAGCAACCCAGAAAAAGCCATGCATAATAGTCTAGAGAGTAGCCTAGAACAAACAATCCATGATAATTATGTTGCTCGTTGCTAGTATTTCATGACCAGTAAGGATCAGATGACACCTACCTATCTCAGTGATTATGCACTTGTCATCACTATTGATCATGCTCTCTCCCATGCTACACCAATTGAGCCTAAAACATTAAATCTCCAAGATTCACAATGGGTGGCAGCCATGGAAGAAGAACTTCAAGCAATTCATGTCAACCAAACTTGGGAACTAGTTCCACGACCATCTCATTTTATATTATCAGTTCAAAATGGGTGTATCATATAAAATATTGGGAAAATGACTCTATTAATCGCTTCAAGGCTCTATTGGTTTCAAGAGGTTTTACTCAAGAATCAGGTGTCGATTATGATGAAACATTCAGTCCTGTTGTGAAGCTGACTATCATTTGACTTGTCATAGGTCTAGTTTTTTTCTTTCAACTGGAGAATGTTGGAATTTTTATGTGTGGACTTACATAATTACTGTGATAATGCCATAAATAAATGTTTTTTTTTTTTGCATTGTGGTCCATAATGGGGTTGGACACATTATTGCTTGATTTTTTATGGGCTCACCCTAATTCACTTGACTGGCCTATTAAGTCAAGTGGTCCAAATTGTGTGTATGTAATATGTAGTATATATGAATTATTCATTTATATATATATATATATATATATATATATATATATATATACACATATATATAAGTGCAAAAAGAAGGCTCTGGTTCAGTTTTTCCTCTTGAAGGCTGAAAAGGGCACGCACTGCATGAACTCTTCAGAGCACACACACAAATAGATTTTGGGTGTAGAAAGGAAAGAGCTCATTGAACCCAGATTTACACACCATCACGAACTAAGTATATTCTTGGACACTAGTGGAGCACGGAAAAGGATTTCCATGGGATTAATCAAGGTAAGCATTTCATCAATTGCCCTTTTACTACATGCTTTAATGTCTACATGTAATCCTGTGTGATTTAGGTTTTTTCATCAATTGGTATAAGAGCCATACATGATGACATTTAAGTTGCAATATTTGAGTTACTTAGGGTTTCCCGTTTTCTGATTTGGAAGCCAATTTTTTTTGGGGCTTTTTTCGTTTGGTGTTGATTCTTAGGTTTCATGCCCAATTGATGTTAGACACTTGTAGAAAACATTGTTTGGAGCAAAACCCATCTTTTTTTATTTTTATTTTTGGAGATCATTTGATGGGATTTCGAAAATTAGAGTTTGTCTTGGATCTTTTTTTTTTTTTTTTTTATGCGTTTTTGTGCAATTTTTTGGTTTAGATTGAAGGTTTGTTGTTTGAGAATGGAAACCTAATTGTTTTCGTCAAAAATTGCACAAATTTTTTGCTGATTTTTTTTTTTCTTCTCTAGCAGAACTAGGTCATGTTCAGTCTGGTGGAGAAGACAATGACATCATAATTTTTTTTTCTTTTTGGTTGTCTTGGTATTCTTGGAATGATTATGCATATGTTGGAATTATTATGCATTTGTTAAGTTTGACTTTATTGGGACAATTATTATTATTATTGTTTTTTTGGGTATAATTTTTGTCTTATACCAATAATGTTGTCTTAGGCCATTTTTGTTAAATATTTCAATTTATTATGACATGAAAGAACACTTGTGTGATTGTCTATCGCAATTCCAAGTGTGTCAAGTTGTGAAAATTGAATATTTGAGTTTATCATGACAATAGTGAACATATATGTGGTTGCCTATCATGATCCTATATGTGTCAAATTGTCTTTTTTGAGATATTTTATCTCCCACTTTTGGTTGTTTTATTATTGTGATTACTAAGGTCCATACGGGTATTGTAATTGTCCTATCAATGATTATAATACTTGGTAGGATGCTTAAATTGGTGAAGGAAATTAATTATATATTATGAATCGTACTAATTTTTTTTTTGCCCTTTCGGTAATAAAATTAGTGCATTTTGGTTGTGATATTTAATTAGTTGTCCTTACCGCTAGGGAATTTCAAAATTCCAAGCTATTGCTAAATTGAGAAATTCTAGAAATTAGCAAATAGTATGATATTGTAGTAACATGCATATTGTTTAATTTTGTTGTTTTCCAGCTACTAGCAATCTTGGGTTTACTCTGCAATTATCTGCCATCAAGCCTCTTACTGGAAATAATTTTGAGGAATGGTATGAGTCTTTCAACGTGCATATAACTCTACACATTTTGGACTTGGCTTTGAGAGTTGATGAGCCAAGTAAGCCCACTGATGTGAGATCTACTGATGAAAGATCCTTTTATGAGAAATGGGAGCACTCCAATAGGAGTTGTTTGATGGTAATGAAGTATACTATGGATAAGTCTATTAAAGGATATGTGCCAAAAACAAGGGCCAAAGATTTTTTATAATATGTGAAGACCAATTATACCAAGATTGATAAGGTAGAAATGTCAACTTATTTGAAGCTTCTCACAACCACTATGTATGATGGAGTAGGTGGGGTTAGAGATCACAACATCAAGCTAAAACACTACTTCAACAAGGTAAATGAGATGAAAGTGGAGTTGAGTGAGAAATTCTTAAAATGGTTGATACTTGAGTCTCTTCCTACTTCCTTTTATAAGTATTTTGAACAAATAACTTCCAATAGTTGTCATATGCTAGCATAAAATGGACTAATTGTATGTGTCATCTTACCCCGGTCCATAGAATTTGTATAAACTCATTGAAACCCAAACCATTCCAAAATGAACCACAGTGCATCCAAACCTATATCAATAAAATATCTTGAGCCCTACTTAGACTTGTAGGAAATGTCATATTGATACTGGGTTATTGTGCTTAGGTTATTATCTAGCTTGAAGGAAATGTCAAAGATTAATGATAGGAAACCTTTTCGAGGTACGTTGATCATCATCCCAAGCAAGCAAAGTAATTATCTCGTTTGATCTACATATATGTATCACCTTCACTAAAAATTGAAGTGAGAAAATCCTTTCGATCCAATCGTAGCGTTTGGAGAAGAAGTTGTGTAAACGGCCTGCAGGTGATAATGGGCTGGACTGAGCCAGGGCCAGCCCAGTTTTTGAACAATTCGGCTGTGAGTAGGTTGCTTTCTTGTCATAAGCCCTTGCTCTACCCATGGTTCCATCTGGATCAAACCTCCGTTAAGATTGAGGATTAATTTCACTCGCCACGTTATATTTGGACTAAATATATCTTACCATCGTTAATTTCAAATTCCATCAAATATTTCTCATATCCTTTTCATTTATTATTTTTACTCATTTCTTATTTGATTCAAAATTAGAGAAATATCTATTGAAACTCAAAATTTTGATGACTAAATATATTTAGTACAAAGTTGAAGGTCGATTGTGAAATTTTCGCATATAATTTTGATTAAACAATATATGTGGAATCATATAAAGACGAGAAATTCTCTTAGCCTACAACTATAAAGAACCATATCAATACAATAAATTTTCATAACCCAAAACTATTATCGTATAAATTTAAAATTCATTTAAGTTGTTCCTTTATTTCTTGGACTCTTTTGGAACTCTTCTTAATTTCTCTATGGTTCCTTGGAAATAATATCTACATCTAAAAGTTTTAGAAAAAAAGTGTTAACATTTCCATGTTTCTCAATAGGGTGTTGTGCATCCAAATGAGTAAAAATTCCAATTTAGTGTAATACAATCAAATGAAAAAAAAAATATAATAATTTATTCACATTATACATTAACAAAAACTTTAATCATACAAAAAATTAAATTAACTAGGTTTGCCAATTTTTCTATTATAATCATCTATATCGTTAAATATTCCAATTTTTTTTGCATAATATAAACACTTCAATTTATCATCCAACAATTTATTCAAATATGCATTTGATATCATTTAATCATTATATATAAATCTTCGATCCAAATGCATATTAATGCAAATGTTTATAGATAATTAAATAATACATTGTTGTTCTTGAACTTTCACTAAAAGATACGTATTTGTATTCAAGTATTCTCCCATTGGGAGTCTCCTTAGGGTAAATTAGTGTCAATGCGATAATTCTTGTACCACTTAATATCATTGGGCAGATAACCCTACTAGGGAGCAAATGACTCTACCAAAATAACATAGATATAGATAAAACATGTTTCTCACCCAAAAACTCCTTGATGGAGCTTACACATGAGAAAAAATGGGCAAGTGAAGTAGATGATTTAGGAATCTATCTACTGTAGATAGGTTTGTCCAAAAGTCAACACAAATTAGCTCTTGTATAAAGATGTATACGAACCAAAGTTCATAATGAATTCAGTTATGTCTCATGTACTAGTCAACACGATCTAGGTGAACATAAGAATCAAGCTATGGCCGAATTCTCACCATCATGAACTTACTAGAAGACAAAAATCGTTGCTAAGATTCTCCTTTAAACAGTTAGACTAGTAAAATAAAGACATGTGTAAAGGAATGAAACATAAAAATGGAATAAGAGAGAAAAATGAATCATAAAATAATGATCACAATAGGCATAACACTTGACATTAAAGAAGACCCTTCAAATTCCATCTTTGACCTTGTAATCCCAACCTCTAGCTACAATCCAAGGCAAGGTTAAGTCCACCATCAAAGTGAACCCGATCAAGGTATGGAGTCTGGGTCATAATTTATGTAAGGGAAAAAAGAATTTGGATATATTATACTCTTCATATGCAAGTTGGGGGATTATTTTTCTGTTGAACACTTGGCATGAAAACTTATCTTTGGATCCCTTAATAATTCTTTTTGTTTCAATCACATAATGTTACATCATTTTTCTTGGATAAATAAGATATATTTGCACTCTTGGATATACTGCTGGTTTCTACTTTCAAAAATTTCTAAAGAGCAATGAATTTCTTTTTATTTACTTTTTAAAAAAGAAAAATCCTGAGATATAATGCAAAATCTAAGACTATTAGGTGTGTGATGGTTGGTTGGGTAACGGTTGCTATGCTGATAGGTGACGAGTTTCCCTCATGACTCTCAGTTATATATGTGATTTCAAGTAATGATTGTTTCCATATTGATTTAGGGGAGAGTTGTGTTTACATACTGTTATATGGGAAATATATGGTTTTGGAAACCTATATAACTGAAATATGAGATTTGTTTGGTAATGAGAAAAATATTGTGTGTTTCATGCACTATATATGGTTTATATTTGTATTTTTAAAATTACCCCTCCATACCTCCCTGTCAGCAACCATCACCAGTCAATCCCACTGTCACACACAACATGTTTCACATTGCCCCTTGTTTCTTTCATTCTTTAACCCACCCCACCTCACCTGTTTTTATTTTTTTTATTTTTCTATTTTATACTTTTAAGTTAATATATATATATATATATATATATATATATATTAACTGTCTTAAAGTAAAATAATTGGAAGAAAAAACGAAAAGACAAAAAAATAAAATTCTAAGAAATAAACTAAAAAGTTGAAAAAAAAAAAGAATTCTAAGAAATAATCTGACACTAGGATTTATATATTATTGTTTTTATAATTTAATTTTAATAAATATAGATATCAATATCTATGGAAAAAATAAATTATTTTTAATTATTTTATTTTTAAATTTCATTTAATTGGTTGTTAAAAATAAATAAAAAATTATAAATCGAGATGCAATAAGTGTATCATCATTTATTTTATATCATTGAATATATTTGAATTAAATATATTATAATTTTAATATTAAATATATCTTCAAGTTGGAAATATTATTACCATATGTTATAATATTATTGTCAAATAATATATTATTATAAATGTATAACTATTTATATGTATTTGCTCTGACAATGACATTTCTTTTTTGTTATCTTAAAAAAAGACGTTTCAACTTGAATTGTACCAAAATGCAAAAGAATAAAAAACCAATAGGCCAAAAATGTATAGATGCGTTGCATATTGGCCAAGATTCATAGATAGTCAAGTTCCAAACCGATTTATATCACAATCAACGTAACAAAAACTACCTAATGGCATTATACAAAGGTTAAAAAAATGGCAATAAGGCATATATAGTCAAAAGAAAAACAGGTAAGACAGCCAAGCCTAGCACTTTGGACCGGAAAATTCAACCACTACGCTAAATTTGAACAGGTTTTACAGGTAGGAGCATGAATGACCTACCTTCATGTCCCCATCATTCACCCATTTATGGCATAAAACACAATAGTAATGCCTAACTGTTATATATCTATCAATTTCCATATTGTATGGGTATGGGTATGGTGATGTGAGGATGATGAACTCCATCGTCCCCCCAACTGATCATTTGATGCTGGTGGGATCAACATTTGTAAGTGTGTCTGCTTGTAGGTCTTGATCAGCTTGTAGGTCTTGATCAGCGTGAAGGA
Source organism: Vitis riparia (assembly GCF_004353265.1). NCBI lineage: Eukaryota > Viridiplantae > Streptophyta > Magnoliopsida > Vitales > Vitaceae > Vitis > Vitis riparia. The sequence goes on from NC_048445.1 coordinate 8,183,959, forward strand.
CCTAAAAAAGGGCATCCAATGGGGATAATGAAGGAGCGGGGGTTCCAAACCATCAATGACATATGTGCAGGCGGACACAAGCAATTTCTGGGAGGTTGTTCAATGCCTGAAGGGCCCTTCACACACCGATAATGATCAAGGTGCCGGGAGGGTGGGGTGCGGGCGTAAAAATTATTATTTTGATGAGACAAAATTTTTCGTCATTAGAGGGAGGAAGCCAAGTACAAGAGAACAGTGTGTATTTTGTACTATATATATATATATTTGTTAAACCTTGATAAAAAATTTTACATTATAAAATTTTATTATTTTATCTTTTTCATAATTTTCAAAAGATGTATTAAACGGTATATATTAAATTAATTAAAATAATAAAAATACATTTAATCATATAGCTACATCAAGTTGTGACTCTTAGACCATGCCATTTCCCAACTCTTGGACCTTCCTTTGTGACCCTTAGACCATGCCATTATGTGATTCTCTTGTGTGGTCAAGTGATTCACCTTTGGTTTTTTGGGACTGTACCTTAGGTACTACCTTAATAGCCCTTAGGTACTACCTTAATGTACCTTAGGTGCTACCTTAAGGGACCTTAGGTACTACCTTAGTTAAAGTTGGGTTCTACCTTTCCCAAGCCTCGAACTTTCCTTTGTGACCATTAGACCATGCCATTATGTGATTCTTTTGTGTGGTCAAGTCGTTCACCTTTGGTTTTTTGGGACTATACCTTAGGTACTACCTTAATAGCCCTTAGGTACTACCTTAAGGGACCTTAGGTACTACCTTAGTTAAAGTTGGGGTCTACATTTCCCAACCCTCGGACCTTCCTTTATGACCCTTAGACTATGCCATTATGTGATTCTCCTGTGTGGTCAAGTGGTTCACCTTTGGTTTTTTGGGACTGTACCTTAGGTACTACCTTAATAACCCTTAGGTACTACCTTAATGTACCTTAGGTACTACCTTAAGGGACCTTAAGTACTACCTTAGTTAAGGTTGGGTTCTACCTTTTCCAAGCCTCGGACCTTCCTTTGTGACCCTTAGACAATGCCATTATGTGATTCTCTTGTGTGGTCAAGTAATTCACATTTGGTTTTTAAGGTAGTACCTAAGATATAGTCCCCAAAAAACCAAAGGTGAACCACTTGAGCACACAAGAGAATCACATAATGGCATGGTTTAAGGGTCATAAAGGAAGGTTCAAGGGTTGGGAAATGTAGACCGCAACTTTAACTAAGGTAGTACCTAAGGTCCCTTAAGGTAGTACCTAAAGTTAATTAAGGTAGTACTTAAGGGCTATTAAGGTAGTACCTAATGTATAGTCCCAAAAAACCAAAGGTGAACGACTTGACCACACAAGAGAATCACATAATGACATGGTCTAATGGTCACAAAGGAAGGTCCGAGGCTTGGGAAAGATAGAACCCAACTTTAACTAAGGTAGTACCTAAGGTCCCTTAAGGTAGTACCTAAGGTACATTAAGGTAGTACCTAAGGGCTATTAAGGTAGTACTTAAGGGCTATTAAGGTAGTACCTAAGGTATAGTCCCAAAAAACCAAAGGTGAACCACTTGACCACACAAGAGAATCACATAATGACATGGTCTAAGGGTCACAAAGGAAGGTCCGAGGGTTGGGAAATGTAGACCCCAACTTTAACTAAGGTAGTACCTAAGGTCCTTTAAGGTAGTACCTAATATAGTCCCAAAAACCAAAGGTGAACGATTTGACCACACAAAAGAATCACATAATGGCATGGTCTAATGATCACAAAGGAAGGTTCAAGGCTTGGGAAAGGTAGAACCCAACTTTAATTAAGGTAGTACCTAAGGTCCCTTAAGATAACACCTAAGGTACATTAAAGTAGTACCTAATGTATAGTCCCAAAAAACCAAAGGTGAACCACTTGACCACACAAGAGAATCACATAATGGCATGGTCTAAGGGTCACAAAGGAAGGTCCGAGGGTTGGGAAATGACATGGTCTAAGGGTCACAATTTGATGTAGCTATATGATTAAATGTATTTTTATTATTTTAATTAACTTAATATAAATTGTTTAATACTTCTTTTGAAAATTATTAAAAAGATAAAACAATAAAAGTTTATAATATAAATTTTTTATCAAGGTTTAACAAAAAAAAAAATATAATACAAAATACGCATTGTTCTCTTGTAATTGGCTTCCTCCCTCTAATTACGAAAAAATTTGTCTCACCAAAATAATAATTTGTACAACACGTCATAATACCCTTCACATTTATAAACAAATAAGTCATTAAATAGAAATTTTTGATTTTATAATATATATCTACATGACTTATAATGTGTTGATATGTTATTATTTACTTTATGAATCATGTTCGTCATGTCAAACTCTTTTGGATCGGAAAGAATATATAATGTCATTCACATGAAATTTTATATCATTAGTGACATAAATTTACCGTCACTAATTTTATCTCTTTAAGAGTTTGCAATCAAATTTACTTGAGCTATATTACCATCGTCCGTTATGTATATATCATACAATATATGAGACAAATATTTTAAAATAAATCTACTTTATATTATAAGCACAAAACTAATAATTATGACATATGCATATTTTATTTTTATTTTTATAAAAAGTAATAATTTTTTCATAATATGTGATTACTACTCAAAAAGTGTTATTTGATAGCTTGTAATAAACTCTTTTAAACACTTTTGAGTAGTAGTTATCACCTTTTAACCCAATTAACATATTAAGGACCCTTGCAATCAATTCTAATCAAATTGTGTTAAGTTTTGGTGTTTTGATAGCTTTTTTATCACCAATGCAATCAGAGATTGAGGGGAGTTCTTCGGAATCCATGGCAAAGCAATGGAAAGATCAGAAACATGAAGAACCAAAGCTTTGAAGTCCTTTGCCATAAGCAGATCCGGAACGCAAGGAGTAAAAGATGTCCGAACAAGGCGTACAGGATGGCGACGGAAGTCAATGATCCGGACAACATATCCGAATAGGATATGCTATCGTCCAAGTATGATGTTCACGAGTGCCGTGTGCTTCTCCCTAAGGGAATCCGGATAGGGGAGTGCGCCGCATGTCCTCTTGGGGAATCCAGATGGAGTTGATCTGGATAGCCTTGCGCGCTCCGTGTCATCCGGGAGAGGGGTCCTTACATCTTGCACACGCAGACGGTCCCCCTTGCGCAACATAACTCAGTCCACCCTGGGCGGAATTCTGTGCACCGACATTTTACATCCGGATATCGCACAGCCGGATGGGAGAGGAGGACGTTTCAACTTCTCCGGTCAGACATATCCGGATCCTCTGGTAGCGCCTGCCCGGTCAGACATGCACAACTGCGGTGTTCTCCTGAAGCTTCCTGATATTTCCGACTGACATTTTGAGATATTTTGGGATATTTTGCTTTAGATATTTGATGTCTAAATCCCCAAACTCTCCTTGTAATCCACCTATCATAGGATTCCTTAGTCTTTAAGTAAGTACAAAGGGTGAATAACCTCATATATATTGTTTGTAATTTTCTTTACAAAGATATCAATTATGTAATCAAGGAAGAAATAAATATATTTTAGAGAGCACTTGCTCTGTTTTTCCTTCGTATAATTGTTTTCTCGTTAGTTTTCTTACTAGCCAAACAAGCTTTGAGGAAGTTTCCTCAGAGAATGAGTGGCTAGACTTTTAGTTCCTTGGAGTTAAGGTTGCCGGGAAAGGTTCCAAGTGCAAGAATTAGTAGCTTTGTGGTTTCAGTCTTTAATGAAGAGAAAGTGTGATCCTTTAATGATTTCTATGTTTTTGGTTAACTTAAAACACCTTCAAGTCACTTGAGGCAACACTTGGTAAGGCACGTGATCTCCGTCCATGGAGATGCACTTGTTTATCTCTTGTGAGCTTTTGGAAAGTGATTTGGAGGTGGGATTTTCTAGAATTGCCAACACTTGGTAAGCTTTTGGACTCCAAGGAGACATCCATTAGTGATCTCTTGCGAGCTTGAGAAGGGAAGTCCAAAGTTAAAGATCACCTTGAATGGCAAATGCTAGGTGAGAGACACGAGTCATTGCAAGTTGCATCAGTGAGAGGGAATTAGAGTTGAAATCCATTTAAAGGTTACATCTGTACAGCACCGGTTAGAGAATTGACTATATGTTAATTCTCTAATACGAGTAAATGAACCAAATGACTGGAGCTCTGTTTTTGCATAAGGAACCTCCCCTGTGAACCCAAACCTCCAAGGAATGTTTTTCTTCATAAGTAATTTCCATTACTTTCTTTTTGGTTAGTTTAAGACCAAACCCTTTTCACTCAAACATCTTTATGTTTTCTTTTAAAAGCTAACCTTGAAATGAAAAAGCACCAACTCAGCTTTGAATTGGTATCAGTTGTGAGTTGAAAACCCTTCCCAGTGAACGATCCTAGAGCCACTATGCTATATTAGCTAAGCTATCCTAATGCATGGTGATATAGGTTATAAATTTTGTTGATCACTTCCTCAGTCAAGGAGCACCAGCTGGACATGAATCAGCTGAGACACCAATTGGGAACGAATCAATATGGAATGTACAATTTTATAAGTTTCAACTTCTATAAATTAAAGATAATAATGAGCCGACAATCAAATCAAATTTGAATTATAACAAATTAAAATTTTCAGTAATTCGATTCAAACACGAAATTTTCACATAATTTTTTTCATAATTTCATGTTATGAAAGTATATAAAATTTATATAGCTTTAAACTATGAGTTGTACAAAAAAATTTATATGAATATATAAGATAATAGCTTCAAGTTTTGAAAATTTATTGTAATTATATTGTTCTCTAAGTTACAAGGTAAGAGAATTTATTGTTTATATAATTCTACATATATTATTTAATTATAATTGCATAAAAAAAACTAAACTAAAAATAAAAGTAATACTAAAATCCCATAATATAAATTAATAATAAAAATAAAAGAGAATAATTTTCTCATAACTTCTGATTATAAAATTTTTTATTACAATCAAATGGAATATTTGCATAACTTTAGATTTTGAAATATTTTTTTATATTGCTTTTAGTTGTATAATTGTAAAAAATTGTTATGTACAACTTTCAACCATAGATATACTAAATATTAATGTTTTTTATTATAAAAATATGTAAATGATATCTATTATTCATTTTCATAGCTTTCGCTCCATAAATTATTTTACATGATTTTATTGCAACAAAATGTAAAAATAAAAATTGCCTAACTTCAAACTATAACATATTTTTTCACATAAATTTTGGTCATAAGAATTTCAAAAAATTGTAGAATAAGTCATATAAGTTTCAAATATATATACATAAGACAAATTTAATTGACAATAAAGGAAATCCCTTAGATAATGTTTTAGATTTTTTTTTAAATAAAAATAAAATTATAAAATCTTATCTAATAATATATCTTAATCCTGTACTGATTTAAATTCATTATATTCATAATATAAATGATAATAAATATAATAAATCATTTACCATTGAAAATAAATAAATAATCTTAACTAGGTAGCATGATTGAAAATAAAATCATTATAAAATCTAACCAATAATGAAAATATCGATTTTGACGAATATATCGATAACTCAATTTTATAGATATATCGAAAAATATTTTGACACAAAATATAGTTGAGACAAAATTTTGGAGAAATTTTTTTAAAAATGATATAAAAAGTAATAATCAACATTTTAAAATTGTTTTATTGATATATTCAACAATAATATCACGTATATGAGTAAAAAATATGAATTTTACAAGTATACATTAATTATTAAACTACATTAAATATTATTCAACAATAATATTATAACATATGGTAATAATATTTCCAACTTGAAGATATATTGAATATTAAAATTATAATATATTTAATTCAAATATATTCAATGATATAAAATAAATGATGATACACTTATTGCATCTCGATTTATAATTTTTTTATTTATTTTTAACAACCATTTAAATGAAATTTTAAAATAAAATAATTAAAAATAATTTATTTTTTCCATAGATATTTATATCTATATTTATCAAAATTAAATTATAAAAACAATAATATATAAATCCTAGTGTCAGATTCTTTCTTAGATTTTTTTTTTTTTTAATCTTTTTAGTTTATTTCTTAGACTTTTTTAAAAAATAAAAAAAAATAAAAACAAATGAGGTAGGGTGGGTTAAAGAAGGAAAGAAACAAGGGGCAATGCAAAACATGTTGCGTGTGACAGTGGGCTTGACTGGTGATGGTTGCTGACAAGGAGGTATAGAGGGGTAATTTCGAAAATACAAATATAAACAGTATATAGTGCATGAAACACATAATATTTTTTTCATTACCAGACAAATCTCATATTTCATTTATATGGGTTTCCAAAACCATATATTTATCATATAACAGCTTGTAAACACAACTCTCCTTTGATTTAGGGAATAACCCTTTTCACGTTGTAATTATGACTTGTAGTCTTATCTTATTTAATGATAGCTAGACATGCTACATTAAATTTGCTAATGGGAGGAGGTTGTGCCTAACCAGCCTTTGATCACCAACTAACCCTCCTAAACGCTATGCTTAGAGGAAGGACCTATGACCCTCTTAGTAGGTCATGCACATAGGTGGGTTTGTCCCATGTCCAAGTCTTTCCATGTCATAGGGGCACCACTTGTTAAGCCAATCCAGTCCTAAAAAATTACCAGCTGTCCAAATCATAGGGGCACCACTTGAATATTTGAAGATCGTAGTTTGTCCATATCTCATTTGCTTTCCTAGAAGGTAGCCACCAAACACCCTAGCTTAAGCATCTGGAGACAAAAGACTCTAAAAACTAGAGTTTCAGCTACCGAAGGAAATGATGTAAAATTGGTTATATAGGAGTTTTTAGTGCATTAGTTTGTTTTGGTTTAAGTTAGTAATTTTATTCCATTAATCCTGATTGAGGACTTTTTGTATTTCTTTTGTGACCTTCACTCCATTACACACACATAAGAAGTATAGAAAGGTTTATAAAAGCTATTGATTTTAAACAAACGACATAACAGACTTTACGGTATTTAAGTTGAGTGTTTTTAAGATAACTGTTTTAGAAATTCTTGATCGAGCGCAAAAACGCTCCTTGAGATCGCTCATCATTGTGCATGAGCATTGACAAGGGGCGCTTCAGCAGTAGAAGCACTCAAGCACACTTATTCAACACTCAAAACATTTGGGTTTGGGTTTTCCAAAAATTAAGTCCTAGACATGAGATTTGGCCGTATAGGTTCTAGGACATAAGTCTTAGAGTAACTTCCACTAGGTAAATTTGTGTACCATTTTTCTATGTCGAACTGAAACCAGTAATTAAAATGCGAGGGAAATGGATTCATGCCCCCAAATCTGAATAGGCGAGAAAAGGAGTAAAATAATGAATATCAAGCTAACACTCTTATTTACCAGAATAAATCATGAGTTAATTACTTCCAAAAAGAGCTAGTTTGCAATGTATAGTCAACTATAATAGGCTAAGATTGTGCGGTGAGAATCAAATTCTTGCTCCAATTAAGGTCATCAAGAAGTCCTTGTAGCCCCCTGATGTTTTGCCTACCACTGCATCATCAAGACTTACCTTGTTCATGTTGAAATACTCTTCTTTGATCTTCATCATGTCAATTTCCACTCGAGACAAAATGGCTCTTGCTAATGAATGAACATCTGTCCGATGACCACTGAGGGAAACTCTTATAACCTGGTGATGGTTCAAACAAAGGAAAAAGAAATTTCATGAGAAGCTTAAAGTTTAATATTATCTCTGACAAATACGAAGAAAATCTTTTGATGGAAGCAGTTTAAGAAAAATGACTTTCATTCAGAAGATGAAGTTCTGTACCAACCAGAACCTTTTTATAATTAAGTTTCAAAATCATGTTCCTGTTTAATAACTTTAAGCAAGTTTACTGCCAATCTTCCTTAAGATTACTCCAAAAAGCATCCTATCGCTCTGTTTGGATGGTGACAAAATTTTTTAACCATCATGACACACAATTTGAGACCATAAGAAACACTAAGCATAATACCAAGTCAGGGTAAGCTTAAAAAATTTTATTTTCTTTATTTATATATTTCCATCACCTCGGCAAAGTGTTTCTCGGGAGCATCAATGCATAAAATTACCACCCGCAATAGAGATCCCAAATCATCACTCCCTGAGCTCATAATAGCCTGTCAAGAAGGTATATATGTGTCAACTTTCAGTAAAAGAAAATGGCTAGAATAGATCTGTTAACTAACCATATATAAAAACTGAACCTGGTAGATAAGGAACTTGGTAGTTTTGTTTATACTGCTTAAAAGTTGCTCTGAGCTGGAAGAAATTCCTGGTGCTGAGTATCCACATAACTTCATCACGATCCAATTGCTTCTTTTCAATGGCTTCATGTAGCTTACCAGCCTCAGATTTTGCAACATTCAAATCCACCAATTCTCTATCATACCTGTAGGAGCTCACCAAGCCCAGTAGAAGCTGTGCATGACCCACATTGCAAGTCATTCATAGAAATGCAAATGGTGTGCATAAAGCATAAGTTTAAACCCTAAAACTGAAACATATTTTCTTAATTATTAATAGGACAAAATAAGAAATGACAATGATATCACAAATCCATATATATTTTGACTTGTATATCTAAGAGAGTGTACCACCTTTTGGAGAGACGATGAAACTTTGGATGTGATGGCTTCTTCAAGGGAACAATCAAATAAAGAGCAGTAGGCCTGCCTGACTGCCATTAGATGGTTAGGAGATGATGCGCATGCTATCTCGACAATGACTTGCAGTTGAGTGATGCCCGCCTTCCCCCTCTTCAAGGTCTTCTCTACCAACTTGGCATCCCTTTCAGGCGGTTCTTCCATCCAATAGGACATTGCTTTCTATTATGAAACATTTAATACCTATTATGGTCCCATATACATGGGGTTTAACATGGGGAAGACTAGCTTCGGCGAATTAAATATTTTAGGCTCATAATCATCATTAGATGATGCCAATGTAGATATGCATGAAGGGGACAATCTTTTACCAGAAACACTCTCCTATACTCAACTAGGGATTGAATCCTAATCTGGCTTTAAAGAAAAATAATGAAGGCATAGACAGATGCAAAATGGTATGGGATTTAAGTTCAGGCTCTGTAGAACACCATTCCTTCCTTCAATTTTTGACAGGAATAAAGGGCTGCCACTTTGAGAGAGGGAGAGAGAGAGAGAGAGAGAGAACTCAATTTCTGCGAAGCTAACTAGCCCAATGCCCTTTATATCTATGATAATATATATCAACTGTCATCAACAAATTAGCATGTGCTTCACAATATGATACATAAAACATCAAAATCTTCAGCTTAAACAGCCTTGTTTAGTATCCTTGCAGAACATTTTTTTTTTGTCTAAAAATTAGGAATATTTAGAAGATATATATATTTAGCTGTAAATATCTCTTTATTATCTAGTTGTTAGGAAAATATCCGTATCCTTATTTCTAGGAGTTAGTTTCAATTGTACCAAAAATAGTGGGACTAATTAGCTTATAAAGGCTCGATTGTACTCTTATTATTATGTATGAATGAAATATATATTTCATTAAACAACTTGTAGTGTTTTAGCTTGTATTTCTCTTATTGTTAATTTTCATGGTATGAGAGCTTTTGAAGCTAACAATTAGTTGAGGAAAACAATCGATGACAGGAGCAAGCAATGATGATGACTCTTAGCCAACCTCTAAAATTATTCCCACTGCCTTTCTGACAATCTGACCTTGCAAATCATGACACATAAATTGAACAGAAATTTTTTTCTTTAATGGTTGTGATCCGTTCAAATAGTAATTTGTGGTAAAGGAAAGATTGGCTACCTAGATGGTACCATGTCCCCGCCAAAGAGTGACGATCCCTTATTCTCCAATTGGGATGCTCAAAACTCAATGGTTATAGCTTGGTTAATACACTCAATGGAAGACAGGATTGGAGACACATACCTATTTTATCCGACCACCAAAAGAATCTAGGATGCTATAAATTTGGCATACTTAGACCCTGAATATTCGTCTCAAATGCTTGAGCTACGAAACAAAGCCTGTGACCTACAATAGGGTGAGATAGACGTGACTTAATATTTCAATTCCTTGACCAAATTGTGACAGGAATTAGATTTCTTCAACAATTGCTAGTGGCGTGACCCTAAAAATGTGGTGATGTATTGGAAGATGAAAAAGAAAGACTGAGTCTACAATTTCCTTGGTAGTCTTAACAAGAATCTAGATGGACTGAAGTGAGACTTGCTGGAATGAAACCATTTCCGTCCATTGAAGAAGCCTTTGCAACAGTTCAACATGAAGAAACTCGCAAATGTGTTATGCTAGGAAATTCATCAGCTCGTATCATGGAAAATTCTACTCTTGTTGTTTGTCGATCAAACACCCAAAAGAATGGATAGTTGTGGTGTGATCATTGTCAAAAACCACTTCATACCAAAGATAATTGCTGAGAAATCCATGGTAAACAAGTTGATTAGGTACCAAGGAGTGCAAGAGGACGATTTGACACAAAAGGTCTCCATATAAGTCAAAAGCTAGAAACGTCAAAAGACACATGCACTTGATGTCACTCTCACCAAAGAACAAATGGAGTATCTCAACAAAATAATATATGGAAATCAAATATCTAGTACCTTACTAATGGTGTAAAAATGTATTCCCCTAACTACTTTCAGTGGTTTGACTAGGAAAAGTGAACTACGGATCATAAACTCTGGGGCTACAGATCACATGATGGGTTGTGAGAAATTATTCTCCTCTTATACTCCATGATCCAGGAATCAGAGAGTCAAATTTGCAAATGGATCCTATATGACTAGCTGGAATTGGCAACATTGAGATAAGTCCTATGATCTCACTTAAGGAAGTTCTTCATGTGTCAATTTTGTCTTACAATTTAATTTCTATTAGTAAAATTACTAAAGAGTTGAATTGTTTGATAAAATTTTCTCCTACCGATTGTGTTGTTTTTGACGACCGAATCTTGGGAAGGACGGTTGGCAATGCTAAGGAGTTTAACGGATTATACCACTTTGAGAAGAATTTTTTGGTGAATGGTCAAGCTCATAATGCGGTGTGCAATCTCTCTTTCTCTCATGTGAAGATCAAATAATATTTTTCCATCGTGGCCTAGGACATCCAAATTTCTTGTATTTAATACATCTTTTTCCATTATTGTTTAAAAATAATGACTCATTTCAATTCGAAGTTTGCCAATTAGCAAAATACAAGCATGTTTCCTATTTTTCTCATTTATATCGTGCTTCAAAACCTTTTGCATTGATTCATAACAATATTTGGGGTCCCCCTCGTGCCGAGAGTCTTACTAACAAATGTTGGCTTATTACATTTATTGATGACCATACTTAATTGTGTTGGGTTTATCTTTTGAAAGATAAATTTGAAACAAAAAAAAATAAAAAATAAAAGTCTTTAAAAACTTCCATAGTTTGGTAAAAACTCAATACAACAAAGACATCAAGGTTTTTCATACTGATAATAATACAAAATACTTTAATTCTATACTGAATGAGTTTCTTATCAAACATGATAATTCATCAAAGTTCTTATATCAACACTTCACAACAAAATGGGATTTCAGAAAGAAAAAATTGTCATTTGTTAGAAGTTGCTAGGTCGTTATTGTTTCAATGTGATGTTCCAAAATATCTTTAGGGGGATGTCATTCTTATTGCATGTTATTTAATAAATTGCATGTCGAGTTGTGTTTTAAATTACAAAACTCCATTAAACTATCTTTAAGAGTTCTATCCAAAGTCTTGCATGTTTTCAAGTCTTGATCTCAAAATTTTTGGGTGTTTAGAGTTTGTCCACAACCATGATCCATCCTGTTCAAAATTGGATCCTAGGAATACTAGTGTATTTCCTTGGATATTCAACCACTCAAAAAGGATATAAGTGTTATTTCAGTGAGAAACGAAAATATTTCATATCTCTAAATGTAACATTTTTTTTAAGACACTCATTTTTTTTAGAAAAAATTACGGGGGAGAATTCAAGTGGAAAATTTTTTAACAAAAAGAATTTTTTGGAAGGAAATTTGGAGAGAACCAGATCATGTATGCCTCACCTAATTTCGAACTTTGTGGCATATGAACACTTATCTTCCTTAGTTTAGTCACTTTGCACTAATCTTTTAGATGAAGATATTCGAAAGAATGTGGAAGAGGCATTGAAGAATCCAACTTGGAAACAGGCTATCATGGAGGAAATGGAAGCCCTAGAATAAATAGAACATGGGACATAGTTCAAAATCCTAAAGAGAAAATACCAGTGGAATCTAAATGGGTATTCACCATCAAATACAAAGTTGATAGATTAATTGAACAATACAAAGCAAGGCTTGTAGCGAAGGGGTATACTCAGACCTATGGGATTGATTATTATAAAATATTTGCTCCTGTTGTCAAATTAAACATTGTTAGAGTTCTTTTCTTACTTACAACAAATCTAGATTGGACTCCCCAATAGATGAATGTGAAAAACACATTCCTTAATGGCGAATTGGAGGAAGAAGTTTATATAAACCTTTTGGTTAGATTTGACAAGGAAAGCAAAGTTGGAAAAGTTTGCAAACTCGGAAAGTCACTCTATGGCTTGAAACAATCAACTCATGCATGGTTCAATCGTTTTTCAAAGTCTGTACATTATCAAGGATACACTCAAGCTAACTTAGACCATATGTTATTTTTTAAGCATAAAAATGAGAAGGTAACTATTCTCACAGTTTATGTGGATGATATCATCTTAACTAGTAATGACAAGGGAGAAAGAGAACAATTAAAGAAAAAGCTAGCTTTGGAGTTTAAGATGAAGGATCTAGGAAGCTTACATTATTTTCTCAAAATGGAAGTTGCAAGGAGCCATGAGGGAATCTCAATATCTCAAAGGAAGTATGTTTTAGATCTCTTAAAGAAAACAAGTATGATTGGTTGCAAACCGACTAATACACCAATGGATCCAAGTACCAACACTAGTAGAAAAAATGCAATTTATGGCACTTGATTCCTTGGCGCCTCTAAAAAGTGTCAAGGAATTGGGTCAACCTTGGCGCTTGTAGAATATTTATAAACCTAGGCGCTTCTAAACCATATATATTTGATTTAATGACACTTTTTAAGTTGATGCTTTTGGAAGTGTCATGGTTGGAAATGGAAGGTAACCTTGGCACTTTTATAAGTGTCATTGAAATGGAGTTCAAACATTGGCACTTATATTAAGCGTCATTGAATTTACTAGTATATATTTCTTTCTTTTTCCTCATCCTAACACATTACACTCTCATCCTAACCCTTGGAGCCCTAAGCCAGGACAATCACCCACATCTTCAACCACCACCAGCACTAATCGATGAGAAAATGTTATGAACATGTTGAAGGTACTCTCATTTCATTTCTTTTTGGTTTGTTTGCTTACCTAGAAAATGAGAGAAAAAACCATAAATTAGGTTTAAATTTTTTGAATCTAAAATCTTGAAATTTTTTTAATCCAAAATCTTGAATTGGTTGATTGGATTGTTTCAGTTATATATAACTTTCTGATTTTTATGTTTGATTAAGAAAAGGGTGAGAGGGATTTGAAAAATGCAGAGGCCCTATTTTCCTAAACCCTAACTCTTTAAACAATCCATTATTGAGGCTTTCTCCATTATAAGGAACCTCGGGGTGCACTTGTTTTATCCATTACCAGCTTCTAGAATTGATTGCCTTTTTTCTTGGTTTCTCGATCCACTTTACTTAACACCTCTGGTGCTGCTCCTGGAAGGGGCAATCAGTGTATAGAATGATGCCAGTTGTTGAAATATGTTTCACTTGTCCAATAAATGGTTGAATTTTTGTTTAAGGTTTGGAGTAACACCATTGAGTCCATTATGCAAACAATTTTTATTTCAGAATTTCTTAATTTTTTGAAATGTTTTATGTGCAGTGTCTGGGTTGCATGCAGACCACCAGGCTATGCTTTTATCGACTTTGATGACCGTATGTTTTAAAGATTTTCTTGTAATGGTGTTTATTGTTCTTGAATTTTCTCTATGCTTGAACCCCATGCCAACAACCATTTCATCTCCTTTCTCTAATTTCTGGACAAGTTTGTCTTCCTCTTCACCTCAATAATTATTATTAATTTTCATGCTATTCAGGGTTGGAGACCTAATAATAAGAAAGAATATTTTGTTCTGTGTTCGGTTTTGGGGATTTTTGGGTTTCATGTTGTTGTGTTTCGATCGTGTTGATGGTTTTGTTTATATGATGAGAGGAATGCTAGATAATGACCAGGTACACCAGGTCCAAAGTAATGGGTTATATCCCATTGGTCATTGCCTTGTGTGAAGAGATATCTGAGTAGAAGAAATTTATCTCTTAATGACTTCATCAATTGAGTTCAAACATAATTTAGTTTTTCTATTGGCATAATTATGTCGTTAATTGAACTCACTTTATGGGACATCTCACCATCTCACACAAAAGCCCCCCAAAATACAGAAGAAAAGAGATCAGTGCAAGGGGCACGTGATTCCTTAAAACTACAAGATGCATATCTAGATTGGTAGTTATTATTATTATTAATTTTTGATAAGCAAAAGAGCAATAGAATGGGTATGAATTTGAATTTGCGCTAGCTTTGATTGGGATAAGAGGTGTAAAGGATTTTGATCAATAGAATGGGTATGAATTGGAATTTGCGCTAGCTTTGATTGCTTTTTTTATAGTGAAAAAGACTTGTAATTTTTTTTCCCTTTAAGATTATTGGCTACCAAATTAAAAATTATTGAATTTGCATATACCAAACTTGGTATTAGATAAGAATTGCATAACAAAGTTTTCTCTTCTGTTAAAATAATTGTTTTGCAAACGATGGAATTCCATATCTATGAGTAAATTGATTGTACTCTTAGAGTGATCAGTTGGAAAGATGATGGTGATAAGGTCTTCATTACCTATTTCTTCCAACTTAACTTAAATATATTCTTTTACTCTTTCTAGTGTGATTCTGTATTCTGATTGTCTTCTAAGCCTCTATACAACAACTTAGAATATTTTCCATATTTTATAGTATCTTTTATTTGATAATTCAGCTCATGTTTATCCTTTTAGTTTCTTTCCCTTTGTCATCCTCTAATTTTTCCTTATTGTCTTCGGCCACTTGAATTCTTGATATAAATCTTTGGGAGTTTTTTTTGCATAATGATAGTTAAAAAAATATTAATTGAATTTTTTTTTTTAAAGAATTAGATGATTTTTAATATTAAAAAAATAAAATTTTAAAAAAATAATTTTATTGTTTAAAAAAATTAGTGATTTTAATATTTAAAAGTTATTTATGAATATCTTATCAACTTGAAAAGGTAATTTGTAAACTATTTGAAAATTAAGACAATATTTTTCTATTATGGAGATTAATTTGATTTAATTATAAAACGATCAAATTTTAAATTTGTAATTTTAGCAATTATTGATTTTAATATTTAAAGGTCATTTATGACTATCTTATCAAACTTGGAAATGTAATTTGGAGAGCGTTTGAAAACTAAGATAATATTTTTCCATTTATGAAGATTAATTTGATTTGATATTTAAAATTTTAAAATATAATTTTATCCGAAAAGGTAATTTGGAAAGTGTTTAAAAAGTAAGACAATATTTTTTTACTTGTGGAGATTTCTTTGATTTTATATTAAATAAATCAAAATTTTAAAATTTAATTTTATTGTTTGAAACTTTTAATGATTTAATTTTAAATTTAAAAGTCATTTTTTTTACTTGTGGAGATTTCTTTGATTTTATATTAAATAAATCAAAATTTTAAAATTTAATTTTATTGTTTGAAACTTTTAATGATTTAATTTTAAATTTAAAAGTCATTCATGACTACCTTATCAACTTGAAAAGGTAATTTGGAGATTGGTTGGAAAGTTAGATAATATTTTTCTATTTATGGAGATTAATTAATTTGATTTGACTAATATTTTAAACTTTCCTTTTAATATAAAATTTTAATAGCTTCTAAGTAAAAGGTCATATAAGTCTTTATACTTCATTTTTTGATCGTCACCTCTTCAGGGAAAAGATTGATAAAGGAGTTGTTTGCATAACTTATATTGCTA
Source organism: Vitis riparia (assembly GCF_004353265.1). Classification (NCBI taxonomy): domain Eukaryota; kingdom Viridiplantae; phylum Streptophyta; class Magnoliopsida; order Vitales; family Vitaceae; genus Vitis; species Vitis riparia. The sequence continues at coordinate 8,200,186 of NC_048445.1, forward strand.
CAACCAAGTAGGTTGCTGATGTGTTGACAAAAGGCCTAAGTAGGCCACTATTTGAAAAATTGATAGATAAGCTGGGGATGTACAATTTCTACAATCCAGCTTAAAGAGTGTAGGAATATTTAGAAAATTTATATATTCAGTTGTAAATATCTCTTTATTTTCTGGTTGTTAGGAAAATATTTGTACCCTTAATTCTAATAGTTAGATTCAATAGTATCCAAAAGCCTATAAAGGCCAGATTGTACTCTTATTATTATGTATGAATGAAAAATATATTTCATTAAAGAACTTGCAGTGTTTTGATCATTGTATTTCTCCTATTATTAGTTTTCATTAATCAATTTGTCCTTAATTCTATTTTTTATATATGAGAATGATCATCATATATCTGGAGTCTACCTAGATGTGTCCCCATTTAATTGATTACCTATGCTTGATATCGTTTTTCATGCTATGGAGCCATCTAATTTGGCCTAACTTAATTCCTAATAGCTAGCGATGGTTGAAGGTTAAAAATTTTTTGTTCATAAAATTAAAACAGAGAAGTATATGAAAACAAAGTACCCCAAGTACACCAGAGAGTGCAGATTGAAGACAATGAATGATGGATTCTTTAAAAAGCTGTTGATAAGTCTCTTTGATCTTCTTCCTTTGAACTGCTTTTCTGTGTCCCAATATCCATATTATCACTTCCTGATCCACTCCCCACCCTACGTACAAACAAGCATATAAATAAATAATAATCATAATAATAAAGTAGTTTGCTATATATATATATATATATATATCATTCTGAGCTATATACCTTCTAACACTGTTGATGAAAAATGAAAAAACCTAAGGAAGAAGATGAAGAGAAATGAAAGAAAGAAGAAAAAGAAGAGGGATAGAAACCTTGTAAAGCTACTCTAAGTCTCTCACTGTCTTGGGTTGGAGAAGAGACTACATCAGGCAGTCTAAGTGTGGCCATTTTTCATATTTTTCTTTACCAAAATGAGAACCACTCTTTATAGAGAAAAGCTTGTGTTATTCATTTACTTAATTGTTCTCCTTTTTGAGAAAGATCCATTGTGTCAACCCCTTTTTTCCTCTGTCTTTCTCTCCCTTCTTTATTCTTATTCTTTTTCTATTTCTTTTTTGTTTTTTCCTTTTCACTTCTGATGGGAAACCAACAAGTAATCTTCATCGCAATGTAAACAACTCATCAAATGAAATCCTTAAAAGAGGATTCCCCATATGAGATTCATATCTTACGAATACCTTTTATTTTACAAGAGCATTATATGATGTGTAGGAGATGCCATTATTTTCCTCTATCTTTCTCTCCCTTCTTTATTCTTATTCTTTTTCTATTTCTTTTTTGTTTTTTCCTTTTCACTTCTGATGGGAAACCAACAAGTAATCTTCATAGCAATGTAAACAACTCATCAAATGAAATCCTTAAAAGAGGATTCCCCATATGAGATTCATATCTTACGAATACCTTTTATTTTACAAGAGCATTATATGATGTGTAGGAGATGCCATTATTTTCCTCTGTCTTTCTTTCCCTTCTTTATTCTTATTCTTTTTCTATTTCTTTTTATTTTTTCCTTTTCACTTCTGATGGGAAACCAACAAGTAATCTTCATCGCAATGCAAACAACTCATCAAATGAAATCCTTAAAAGAGGATTCCCCATATGAGATTCATATCTTACGAATACCTTTTATTTTACAAGAGCATTATATGATGTGTAGGAGATGCCATTGCTGACATCATGGAAACAATTTGAAGGTTTGCATATCCAAAATGAAAGGCTGGAAGAAAAAGTGTATAAAAAAATATAAAAATTACAAATATGATGATAATTTGAGAAAAATATTATTTGAAATTAATGCTTGTTGGACGACAAAATAAATGGAGGAAAAATGTATTCCATCTATTTTTTCGTCAATTTTTTTTTTTTTGCTAAGTCAAATAAATTAATTTGCCCATTAACATACAAATGCCCAAATTTCTAATGTCAAAAGTTACAATTTATAAATTTTTCTATTCATCAAAAAATAAAATAATTACGTTACAAAGAAAGTAATGTCAAAAGTTGGCATTCATCAAACAAGTTGAATGAGCCTTCACAAAGAAAGAAGGGTCCATTTGAGAGACTTTTGAAGGTCGGTGTATCAAAGCAATTTTTTACTTTATTAATTTCATTTCATGTTTAATAAATTCACTATGTGATTGATGTGGTGATAATTATAAAGTATATAAAATCTAGAAGGAATTAGTCTTACATTTGATGTGCAGGTTAAGGAAGAATCGTTCAAATCCGATTAGATCAAGCTTGGTTGGAAAATCTCTATTACAATATAGGTTGGTGAGACTTGAATTGACTTCCAAATGGACCAACTTTCATTTTATAGCTTTATTGTATATGTTTTCACTTAATATAACGACTAGGCCTAACCCCATTTGGGATTTGTGAAATCCAATTGAAGTTGAAAGAGAATTGGACAAATCAACATAGTATACACCTGTGACAGAGCATGATAAAAGTATATTGCTTCCCTTTAAAAGGGAGAAAAATATCATTTGGGGAACTGAAACAAAAAAAAAAAAAAAGAATACATAGCTTTGAAATAGTTGCAACTTAAGTTTCCAAATCAAATTGCTTTTGAAGATGCATGAGAAGTGAATTTATTATGCAAATAATGATGTGGAAAGGGGAAATTGTTTATAGTTTGAATTATATTAGTTTTATAACATTATAAAAGAAAAAAAATTTCTTTTCTTTTCTTATAGATTTTTGAAAAAAAAAATCCAAGCTAGGGAGACCAATATTTTGCACAATTCTAGAGATTAATTGTATGCAAAATAGAGTAGTAGAAACAAATGTAATGTCTGAATCAAGAGCAATTGTATGCAAATATAATTAAGTTTGGAGATAAGTTATTCAAATGATGGCTCTTAGAACAAGTCATAGGGTATGATGTTGAATGCAAAAAAAGATTTGGTCTACTATTGCCAAATGCTAAATGATTTTCAAATAAAGTGGTCAAAACTTGATTTGACAAGTGGTATCACAATTAAAGGTCATGTGAGCATCATGGTGAGGGAGGAATTATTGGGGTGCAATAATACCACTCTTGAGCTCAAAAATGGGTCAACTAAATCATGATTCTTAAAATAGACGTGTATAGTGTGATGGCATCATAGAAATCTTTCAAGCAACCTAGGGGTTTGAGGTAGGTTGATGTTCCATAATAAAATGAAAATATATATAAATGAATTAATGAAATTTTAGTTCTTATTCTAAGTTGTTTGTTTCAAGGATATTTTTACATGATTTAAGTCTTCCAAGTAAATAGATCCAAGATAGATTAACATTTTCAAAGGGTAAACTTTCTGGAAAAGTAAAAGGTGATGGGATTTATGGGAGTGCAATAATGTATGGGAAGATTGTTTCCACCTTTCCTTTGGCTTAGAAAATCTTTAAGGGTCCCAAAGAATGTTTTGTAAATCAAAACGGGTATCATAAATCTAGGTGCATGAAGCTGTTATTTAATTTACACACTTTCAAATTTATGATTTTTAAAAATAAAGTAAAGTAAAATTCGTTGCCGTTTGAAAGGTATTATAGCTACTTTCACATGCACTTTATTCCTTTTTCTTTTTATCATTACTAAAGCTATATGTAAGAGGTATAAAGTTACTTAGTTCCCAAGCAAACGAGTTAACAATGGAATAAATAGACATTAGGATTAATGCTCTTTCTTCTAACCCAAGAAAAGAAAGCTTAGGTCTTCTAACTTCGAAAAAGTGAATATGAACGCTCGGAAGGACCATGGAACCCTCATTAGGATTAATTTGGTCTTTCTACAATTGCTCCATAGTGCTTTAATGATAATTTTTTTTTTTAAATAGTTTAGTTATGAATACTTGACCAATGTTTACCCTATAATTCCACTAGCAAGCAATATGTCCTAGGAAATATAATTGGACAATCATTTTCAAAAAAAATACTAAGAACTAAGGGGAGAAGAAAAAAATAAGAAAGGATTGTAGTCGTAATTGAATTATAAAAATCTAAAATAAATTTTAAAAATAAATAAGTAATTTAATTAAAGTAATACAACACCTAAAGATAATTTTCATTATTTAAAAGAAAAAAACAATTTTCATGTGGTAAGACTTTATCTATATGGTACCAAAATCAAATCAACAATTTATCATTAACATGGTCTTGTATTAGAGAATAAATTCAATATGAACTATATTCCACAACCTAAAATAAATTTCTAGCAACTTCATGAAAATATCAACAAATTGAATTGATTGGTTGAAGGAAAATAAAATATGGGAATTAAACTACGTTAAATCTTTTTGTATACAAAATGAAAATAAAAATTTTATGATTTTGGATTAATGTCATTGAAGCAAGATTAGACAGTCCAAGGTGCCTTTGCTTGGAATACCTTTGATTCTAATTAAGGAGTCTTGTGATAGTACATGGTGAGAAGATCCCTTGGTTTGGATGAGATTTTATTTTAGTATTTGGCTAAAATTAATTTTCAATTTCTAAAAACTCAATATTGTTACATTCTATACAACATACATTTCTTAAAATTTGGTGTAATCTTTGGTTTTTGTGAACTTAATATATATGTCGAGGGCAAGTGTGGACAGTCCCACTTGAAGTTAATTAAGAATCAAAACCATAGTATTGACCATGGAATTTTTTTTATAAAGGTTAAAGCCACTTGTTATAATACAAGGTGATAACATTGATTTTTTAAAAATATTTTTTAAAAAGTAAGGACTTTGGTCACCAAAATTCAATAAATTTTGTTGTCACATTCTATTACATACACATACCAATAATCAAGATATCCAACACAACGTTAAAAGATGAAATCGTAAAGCTGCTCCGTATAACTACATTATATTTTTGGCCATGATTCATTTAACTATAAATAAAATCTTTCTATCATATAAATAGATATAGGGTTCAAGATCATAAAATGAAAATGAATTTCACTTATTGAAAGATTAAGAATATAGACCTTTAGATGTTATATTTTGGTGGTTGGAAGATTTCTTTTATCAAAAACAAAAACATTTAATTATTAATTAGATAAAGAACCATGAAAATGTCTTCCCCATTGTAATAATCTTGTAACACTTTATTAAAAGCAAGAAATATATTACAACCATCAATTCCTCCTAGAAGTAGAATATTCTCAAAAAAGAGATCAAATATTTTGTTTACCTCTCTATCAATGATTAGGCCACTTGATTAACTAAGTAAAGAATCCGATAGAAGAAGCATCACATCTCTAAGGTAATATCAAAGACTTAGGAAGACCTCTCATATAACTTTCATAGAACTCTTTTTTCTTCTTTATTAAAGATATTACTATCCTCGAATCTTCCTCTACTAGAATATTAGAGAGATCCTCAACTTTTGGTATTGTTTAACCTTCCAATAAAGCTAAATTAAGTCTCTTACTCAATGGCTAGTTCTTCTCCAACATATTTCAAGAGGGTTAGTACTAGTGTTCCAACATGATTCATGGTATGCACATAGGAGTTCGCTCAAATATCACACAAGTTGTCGAGCAAGAGGATGAAGAAAAATAGAATAAACTCCACAATGACTTAAAGGTGCTTAGTCTATCATAAAAACTGTTCTAATTATATTTCTTTTTAGTCCATAATAAGATAGTACTAGCAATGCACCAAATAACTTTATACATCTAGGAAAGCTTCCAAAGAATTGATCAAAAGTAGTTAGCATCTCCACCACACTTCTAGTTGGAACTCAATCAATCCCTATAAGTTTCAACATTCAATGCCATAATGTCAATACCACATCGAGCAATGTAGACATAGATGATCCATTAATTCCCTTCTCTTCTTATGCGTAACACATCACTCTGAGTTGTGGTTCTTGTAAAGTCTCCTCTTCTATTGCAATTCTTTTGTATCAACCTTCTATTTACCACCTGCCATGTGAAGGGCTTAACTTTTGAATGAGTTTTAGATTTTTAGACAATTTGTAAGGGCAAAGAGATCATTCAAGTTAATGAGACCAAAAGAGCTTTAATTAAAAAAGGATGAATTGAAGTAGAGGATATCAAGGATCGAACCCTCTCATAAGGAAAAGTGAATGACAAATATGGATTGACTAAAATCAACATCAAAAGAGTAAATTAATTATTCTATTTCATGGTCCAAAAGGCTTCGAAGGTTGGAAATGGCTGCTTAATTAGTTTGATTGGCTGATTAAGACCATATATATACTTGGGTTTAAGGTCAAACTTTTAAGATAAACATTCAGAAGGTTCTTATAATTCAACTTTTGCGGGCTACAATGGGAATTAAGGAAATATATCCCGAATAAAGCCAGTTTTCCGTGATTTAGAACAACAGCAAACACTTGGTCGAGAGAATCAAATTTTTGCTCCAATTAAGGCCATCAAGAAGCTTTTGTTAACCCCTGATGCATGACGTCTAACTACATCATCGAGACTGGTGTTGTTCATTTTGAAGTACTCTCCTTTGATCTTCGTCATATCAATTTCAGCCCGAGTCACAATTGCTCTTGTCAATGAATCTTCATCTCTAGACCAGTACCCACCAATGGAGGCTCTAATGACCTGATGATGGATCATGCAATAGAGAAAGATAATGCTCATGAGAAGCTTACATATTAAGCTTTAATAAAAGAAATACGAACTTTCATGGAAGAAGAAAGTCTTCCATTGGAATAGTTTCAGACCTTCTTGAACATCCAATGGCATGCATTAAAGCAACTTCAACAAACGTTTAGAAGTTGCTTATGTGCACACCTGAATTGACTCACAAATGGCAAAACCACATTAATCTTGTTGTGTTTGGTTTGCTGAGACAAAAAAAGGGAAGAGAAGAGAATTTTTTTTAGCCTAACAATAGTTTGGAACAAGATTAACAACTTGGATTTCTATTTTTTTCAGGAACCAATACAACATCAAAGGTAAGATCCAAAGTTCTAAGGTCCAAAGTTTTTCTTCTCTTCCCTTAACTATTTTTCCATCACCTCAGCAAAATGTTTCTCTGGGGTAACAATGCACAAAATTACTCCTCGCAATATAGAGCCCAAATCACCATTTCCACTACTACTAATGGCCTGTCAAAAATTTACAAAAGTTCATTTTTAGTATTAAAAAAAAAGGAAAAAAAGGAATTAATCTACCTATTGATTGTCTAGAAGTAAACCTGATCAATAGCAACTTCGTAGCTTTGTTTGTAGCACACAAAAGTTGCTCTAAGTTGAAAGAAATTCCTTGTTGTCAGTGTCCACACAACATCATCATGATCTAATTGGTTCTTTTCAATGGCTTCATGTAGCTTAGCTGCCTCATATTTTGCAAGATTAAAGTCCACCAATTCTCTATCATGCCTGTATGAGCTCACTAGACCCACTAGAAGCTGTGCATCACCCACAATACAAGTCAATCTAGGAAGTGAAAACGTATAATGCTAGAAGATTATAACAATGTTATATATAAATTATACCAACCCATTTCCTCCCATATAAATAGTATCTGCTTTGTACTTAATGAATACACATGGTTTTAAAACGTGTCTACACTAAGAGGAGTCTACTATATATATAATGTCTAAAAAATTTTCCTATGTTGGATGTGTGGTATTATAATCACCCTACCACCTTGGCAGACACAATGTCCTTGTTATGTCATTTGCACAAGTTTGTGAAGCCAAATAAATGGGCATCCCTTGTAGAATCAGACAAACAAAGTCACACACCAGGATTAAGAGTCACCTTTGATATTAGTCCATAACATGCTCCCATATACATATTGTTTGCTCTGGGTTTAATAAGTTATTGGAGCTTTAAAACACATTTATACCATTAAGAGAATTTCAATTTATATATATAGCATTGGGAACTTTTTCATATGTGGGAAATCACATAAATAGCACACATAATGGTCCTTGTATCATATGCATAACTCCTATGTATTAGGATTAAGCTTATTTTGACATCTTTTCTGTTGATGAAAAGTCCTGAATTTGAAATGGTAAGCCCAATATTAATGATAAGTAATCATGGTGAAATGATACTGTCAAAGCTGTAACTTAAATTAGTTTGATATAATATTATTGACTCAAATTAATTAATAGTCTAACATGACATATCACCTTTTGGAGAGAAGTTGAGATATTGGATGTGATGTCTTCTTCCAGAGAGCATTCATATAAAGAGCAGTAAGCCCGCCTCACTGCCATTAGATGGTCCGGGGATGATGCACATGCTATCTCTACCAATACCTGCAACTGATTTATTTTCTTCCTCTTCCTTTTCAAGGCATTGTTTGCCAATATCGCATCCCTTTCTGGGGCTTCATTCATCCACAAGATCATTGCTGTCTGTTATCAAACATTCATTATATAGTTATGAATAACTCATTCATCAATTCGTACATGACTAAGAACTATGTAAAAATTTGAACCATTTATAGGTCCATAATTATTGATAAGTTGTACCAATCTGGAGATCCAAGGGACAATAAGATTTGTCAGAGGGAAAGAAAACTAATCTATTTTTAAGAACATTTCATTCTATTAGAATGATAGTCATAAATCTACCATATTATCTGACCAGCTCCATTCAAACTATTGATTAGACATGTAATTAGAACCATTAATTGCCATTCATATAGCTCATGTATATAACCAAAATCAAACATCCTCCATAAAATTGGGGCTAAGGTATGAACACAAAGTACCTTGAGCACACCAGAAAGTTTAGATTGAAGATGATGGATGATGGACTCTTTATAAAGCTGTTGATATGTGTCTTTGATCCGCTTCCTTTGGATTGCATTCCTGTGTCCCAATATCCATACTATCACTTTTTCATCCACTTCTCTCCCTACCCATATCCATAGAACCAAGAAAAAAGTAACCAAGAGGATTTGAACTTCATACAATCATTACATTATGTTGGTTTATATGCATCAAAAAAATGAACAGATAAATGAAGGCAGAAGAAAAGAAAAAGAAGAAAGACCTTGTAAAGCTAGATTAAGTCTCTCACTATCTTGGGCTGGAGAAGGAATTGAATCAGGCAGTCTAAGTGAAGCCATTCTCATGTTTTTGCTTTGGCAAAGCTAGAAATAGACTCAACTTTATATAGAAAAGATGCTATTGGGTCACCTTTAGGAAAGAAGCATTTGTGTCAACACCTTTTCCCTCGTCTTTTTTCATGGGAAATACTGGAAGGTCAAGTATTAATCTATAATGCAATGCTACTCTCTACCAATTCTTTCAAGTGGATCTTTAAGGAGTATATGGTATATATACTCTTTGTTTTATAAAGAGAAATTTTACACTATCAGAGGAGCAATTCAGTAGATTCACTTGGATCTTAAAAATTGTGAGAAGAAAGAAATATGTTAGGTGTTACTACTTACTGGAATGGTTATTTCTTTTGGCTTATTTGCTTTTTTCATTGCATTAGAACCTCATTTGTCTATTTCCAACATCAACTGATTAATGTTGGTTGGACCTGTTATGTGGAACTACCTTTACCTCCTATTAGCTTAGGCTTTAGGGAGTGTATATGGTCTCGCATCATTTGGTTTCAAAGCGAGATTGGGCTTCAGTAATTGAAACATAAATATGGGCATTAACAATTTACTAAGGATTTTTGGCATAGGACAAACAAAAGTCCAATGTCCCACATTGGCTGGCTGCTAACATTGATTGAGCCTTATTTGCTTAGGTACTCTACCTTTCATTAGCTTAGAGGTTCCGTATCATATTCACTTGGATATATAAAACACTTCAATTACAAATATAAAAGATTTTATAATGTTAATAATCAAACACCTTTTAGTGTTGATGTGAGATTGTCTAGAAAAGTAGTAATGCTCAAACTATAACAAAATTTTTGCGGAATAAGATATGAGAATAGGCACTTTAACGATGTTGTAATTAATTTTTTATGAAAAACCTATACATATAATTAAGAAAGGGCTTCTAGAGGATTCTTTCCAAGTATATTAGACTCATTTCACAAGCTATTTCAAGATCTAGTATTTATATATAACCATCAAATAACATTTTATATCACCAACTTTATAAAAAAGAAAAGGTGAATGGATATCGTAAAGGTGCAATGAGGACAAGATAATTCCATTTTCCTTTTCCCTTCATTAGGTTGGAAGGGAATATTTAATTTAGCTTGAAAAAAAAACCTCTTTAAGGACGCATAAGAGAACATCTAAAGCAATGTTTGTGGTTAATTTTACAAGTCTTTGTTCTGACAACCTGGGTGCATAAACTTTTTGTTCCTTCTTTTTCAATTTTATAATTTTGTAACTTTATTCTTTTTCTAGACCCACTTAGAAGTCATATTTGAATAAATTCCAAACGTCACACTCCTTTAGTGAACAAGCATCATTGTTATATATATTACTTCTTTTGATATTTCAGTACTAGAAAAAAGAATATATCTAAATGAAAATTTGAGTTGAAAGAAGTAATTTTTTCCTTTAAATTAGATCAATCAAGAAGATAACTAAATCTAATTGAAAAGTAACTAGATTACATTGAGAAGTAATTTTGTTCACGTGCTTCCCACAAGATCATTATAAATCTTATTGATTAAGATTAATTTTCATTTGATGAAATGACTTAAAGTAAAAGTGCTTCTTCCGTACGCAGTAGTGCAATCCATATTTCTTTTCTAAATCCTTTCTCAATTATTAGTATTGGTATTGATTTAATGCTACATTCACAAGGATAGATTGTCCGTCAATCATTGTCATGAGATAAAATATTCTCTTATAAAATATTAGTGGGCTACTTTCGTATATGGTAAGTTTCTTTGTTCCATATATAGGAGTGATATACGTTTTTCCATTGTTGAGTAAGACCCATTGTTTGAAATATCAGTAAACATGGATATATCGGTATTTGGATTTTACGGATATATCAGAAATATCGGTGGATATTTTTACATAAATATTGGTGAGACAAAAATTATTCAAAATTGATGGAAATGCTTGGAAAACTTCAAAGAACGATAAAATAAGCAAGAATACATATGTTAAAATTATTTTGTAAGTGTAATTGAAATAAATATGGTAAAAAAAATATCGGTAAATAGAGATATATCGATAGATTCAATACTTGGATGTTAAGAATATAAAATATGAATTTTGGAATTGCACACTTAGAAAGCTAGAATTAAGTTAAGAAATATTTGATTTTATTAAATGAAAACAATCTATACATAAACATAATACATATAACATTATAATAGTCCTTAATACCAAAATGAAGATCGATGTGGTTTCATCATATTGTTAGATGAAGGGAGTCCATCCTATTAAAAACAATATTCATACTAGGACATGGAGTTTCAATAGTATTGATTGTAAGTACGAACATGTCATGCATAAATTTCTTGAGTCCTACCCACAACCTGTCCATGGATGGGAAATCCAGGGTTTTCCCATGTGCTCATTTGAAACTCTTGTTGTTGCATCTCATATGGAAGGTAGTACGACATTTGTGTAAAAGAAGGATAGTTATATCTTTCATACTCTCCATCAATGGAACTTGAAAGATTTGGAGGAAGCTGACCATAACTCATTGCATAGGGGGCATAAATGTTGGCTTCATTTGACGAGTCATTGAATTGAGTCTCTATACTCATTGACTCAAAATTGGCCGAGAATGAGTCCTTGTTGTATGGTGTCATCCTTTGTCGTCTTCCCCTATATGGCTTTCCAATGGCTCCAACACTTAGACCAACTCTTCTAGAGTCGTGGTCTTCATCTTGAGTACAGTGTGAAATCATCTTCATAAGTAAATGTCAATGGTTGTCCACTTTGCTGCTATTGTCTAACATCCTTTCCATCATTTCCAAGGTCACTACCATCATTGGTCTCCTCTCCTTTTGAACCATCATAACCGGAAGCAGAAGTACTAGCAGCACTAGGTTTGCTACTATGTTCAACACTCGTGGAGTGAAACGAAGGTCGAGAAATGACTATCAGCTGAGAAGTTCCTTGTAGAAATGAATCTCTCGTGTCTTGGTTGAAACTATCAGTATGAACTTTATTAGATAATAGTCATTCAACATCAACACTTGTTTCTCGAACATGTGAGGAAATATGTGGGTCAGAATTTCCATCTTCATCATCTAAATGAAGAAGTCTAACCCATTGAAACAATTGGTTATCTTCTTATTCACCAGCCTCATTGTAATGTCAAGTGAATCGAGGTAATCTTTCTCCACAACTTTGTCATTTTCTACCTCCATATCACGGATCTTTAGTTTCATGTTATAATAACAGAAAACTAATTGTTGGAGCCTTGGGTAAGCAAGCCGATTTCTTTGCTTTGTATGAATTAAGGCAAACGTGCTCCAATTTCTCTCACAAGGTGAAGATGACACAATTTGCAATAAAACCTTGATGGCCAACCTTCTTAATGTAGGAGTGTGGTTTCCATACATGAACCACCATTCAGCTACAACCAAATAAATGATATCAATACTTCTATTAGAAAACTACAATAATATGCTAATGTAATGTATTATTAATTCATAAATAATACACATCGGGAACCATTTTTGACCTTGAAATAATCGTTGCTTGATCACTGAATCCTCTATTTGCATCTCAGAATAGTATAAGCTACATATTAAATAATTGAAAGTAAAAAATTGAGTAAATGAAATTCAATTATTTAATTTATATTATAACTATAATCATTTACCTCATTTCCAAATTGACAAAGATCTTCTGCTGCAGGATCTAATTTTACAAAGACTTCATGAACAACTTGAAGTAGACCAGGATTAATACCAACTCCACGTTTATATTGAAACCTTGGATTAAGAAAGAATGGTACAATAGTAAAGTAGAAATGTAGAATTAGAATGTTATGAAAGAAACATATTAAATACGAATAACTTTTGAAGATGGATAATACTTAGTTACTTGCTACATGAAAATGATGTTTAAGAGTTCTATCCCAACAATTTACGATTATTTCTAACACCCATTCTTTAGCATTAAGTCAATGAAGTTCTCTTTCATAACTCAAATCAATTCGTACACAAATGGCATTGTAGGAATAACTTCTAAATCGACAATGCGAAGAACCATGTATAGTGCCTCATAGATTGACACTAGCTTTCCCACTTTCTCCTAGTACGCATGGTCAAACATAAGTTTTTCAACCTCTTTACTGATTAATGTACAACTTAACTTGTGGTGTGCCCATTCATCACTGATAAACACTTCCTTCAAACTCACTTTCTTTTTCAAAATACTGTCGAAGGTAATATAATTGGTTGCAAATCTTGTTGCTCCAAGGCCAACTATGTCTCTACCACACACCTTCTACATCTGTGCAAGCAACCAACTATGGTTATAAATGAAGTTGGTTATCTTTCAAGCCTTTGTAATCATATCTGCAATACTCGGCCTTTACCAATGTCTTCGAACATTAAGTTGATGCAATGTGCTGCACACAGAGTCCAATAAAGATTGTATTTCTTCATTAATAGCTTCCCCGCCTTCATGAATGTTGACGCATTATCCTTAACTATTTATACCACATTTTTTTTGCCAACTTCCTTGATCACATCCTTCAATAAACCATATATGTATTTGTTATCCTTTATATAATTTGATGCATCAACAAATTTGAAGAAGATTGTGCTACCTTTTGAATATACCATGAAATTAATTAGGCTTAATTTCATGAGCTCAGTCCATCTATCACACATAATTGTGCATCCATAAGTCTTCCACTTTTCTCTTTGAATATTGACATAAGCTTCCATGTCTTTGTACTCCATATCCAAGTACTTGTATTTGATTTCATAAGAAGAGGTGGTTCTATACCCATACCTATCATCCATATATAATTAAAGCATATAAGAACATTTGTGGCAATCATACTTTATAAATAATAATGATATTGTTAAAATGAATACAATTTTTAAAATTATAGTAATTACCTACTTATTGTGCACCAAAAATCATGTTCTTGAAATGGTGAGAGTCTGCTTCATTGGGCACAACAATCTCATATATGAAGAACTTACTGATCAAACTTCCCATGGTTTCTTTAATGGCACCACCTTTGAAAAGATTTTTCACATTTTTCTGTCTTGTTGCTAAAGATTTGTACAATGAGAGTGCACTAGGCAGTGGTGGATCCAAATATCGAACACTTTGCAATATTCGCATATGCCTTGTTAGATTAGTTGGATGTGAAGACTCACCTATTATGATTATTAAAATTAAACATATATGTTAATTTAATATTATTGATAAAGTTGATAAGAAACAGTAATAATTCAAATTAATATTGTACTTGTTTTTCTTTTGCCTCTTACAAAATGTTTTTCTTGTTGGCGATTCCATTCGGTAGCTTTTGATGCTCGAACCGTCGCTCTATAAGCATGCCGCTCATCAAGGTGCATGTCAGTTGAATACATATATACATTATCTCCATCATCATCATGATCATCAAGGTTCTAGTCATCCTCCTCATCAGTTATATGTCTATGTCTTCCTCCCATTGTGTCTCGCAATTAAGCTCGGATATCTTCTATATCTACAGGTTTCTTCTCTTTTGCCTTTTTTTTTTCCTCTAGAAGTCATCTTATTTTTTATTTCACTTCTGGAGGCACGTTAGGACATTTTTTTTGTATTTCAATGAGGGTCTATATGTGATAGGTAAAATTTAAAACAAGTAATCTCACCACTTTTTATTGTCAACCGATAATAATTGTATACTATTCCATTTTTGTTCTCTTCCATAATTGTACAATATTTCCAACAAGGATCTCAACCCATGATACCACTTCCACTAGCCATTTTCTAAACATGTACTTTAAATTCTTATATGAAACTAATATCAGATTTAAAATTATTAAAGATAAAACATCTAAGAAATTTAATATTAATATTATTCATCAAATTGATAAGAATCACTACAAATAAAAATTGAAATTAAAATTGAATTATGCATATATAAAATAGATAAACATTACAATTAAATTTTCATATGAATTAAATTTAAATTAAATTACATTAAATTGAATTAAATAAATTTTCCACATTCATGAAATTGATAAGAATCATTACTAATAAAAATTGAAATTAAAATTGAATTATGCATGAAATAGATAAACATTACAATTAAATTTCCATATGAATTAAATTTAATTTTAAAATTATAAAAAAAATGAAACTAAATATGCATAGATGTCAAATCAATTTCCATTCCTTATGAAATTTAATGTTAATATGATAAATTTTAAAATTAGATAATATCAATTAAACTATACATAAAAAATAAAATTGAATTATGCATAATAAAATAAATTTTATGAAAGGTAAAACATACCTTAATTAGCATTGACTTGGAGTTAATCCCCTTCACCACCAAATTTTCAAATTTTAAAAATTTTGGTAGAGATAAAAAAAATAAAAATTTGGAGCAATAGAATAAAATCAAATTTTTATGTATGAAATGGAGTGGTTTATGAGTATTTATAGGATTTTTTTTTGCCAAACTAGTCGTTGGATGGTTAAATAGTCATTATAAATTAATTTTAACATTGGATCAAAATTTGGTTCAAATTTGGCCATTAGATCTTCAAATAACCATTGGAAACATTTCATAGTCGTTGGATCAAGTCAATATTGATTTTCCACCATTGGATCACAAATCTAACCATTGGATGCCTTTACAAAAGCACGGGTGAAATCTGGGCCATTGGATCGTCAAAAATTCAAATATGATCGTTAAATGAATTTTCAATTTAAAAAAAAAACGCTCAAAAAAATCGCAGATTTTTTCCATTTCTCCCCGTTGCTCCTTGAGTTGCTCCATGGCCGATTTAATCTTCGATTTATTGGTTCCAAACCGATATATCACTAATATTTCAATGACATTTCTAACATTTTCTCGAAATTCCTCCCGTTTGATAATCATTTCTCAAAATCATTTTAGGGTCATCCAATATCTGATATATCGGTGAAATATCGCCAATAAAATTTGAAATTTCAATCCTTGGTAAGACCTAAATTAGATAGCCTCTAAGAATATAAAATTCTTTGAATAAGAATAATTTGCTTCAAGGAGTTTGATGCTTATAATTTACGTTTATAATGTAAATTATGGTCTTTAACACCTCTTAAGTACGATCAAATAAATGTCCTTGTAGTAATGTTTGAACACATGATCTCTGATCAAATGAGACTGTGATATTATATTGGACAATCATATTTTCTAAAAGTTTAAATTTATAGAATTTGAGTCGATAATATCATGATTTCCAACTATATTGATTTTAGGAAAAACCATTTCTTGATTTATGCAAGCAAATGCTTTGTTTAGTGTGAACTTTCATAATATATATCAACATTGTTCTTCGGAAATCATGATATCGACTTCAATTTCAATTTCAATTGAACTAAAAATACATAAAATTATAGCACCAAATTAATATCTAACTGTATCCATCTAAAAATGCTCTATTTTCCAAGCTAACAAAGAAAGCTTAACTTTCTGACTTAAAAGGTAGAATTTTTAGAACCATGGAGACACCCTTTAATGTGTTGTTTCCCAAAATCAACCCTTGTCTTAGTCCTGAAAATGGACCAACAATAGCTAAGCATCTTACTTTCATGTGTTAAGGGAATCTTCAATTAATAGCTCCATTAGTTCTTTATCAATAGTGAAGCAAGTGACTTGAGTTTCAAGGTTCAGCTTTATTTCCCATGTTCCCTAAGAAATCAAACAGTGTGATGACTCCTTTTTTATTTGTCCTACCATGTCCCTAGTTTGTTCTTAATTTTTAAATTCAACATCTAGCTTATATAACAACATTAAATTTTTTTAAAAAATTATTTTTTAACAACTATATGCAAGAGGTACCACATTTACATTATTGAATGATATTAGACACACTAATTTAAAGAGAAAAATCACTCCACCATCAATGGAAAGAGAGGGTACATGAAAAACTTTATTGCCTCCTCCCTTCACCCTTTGTTGAGGCACATTATGCTCTTATAATTATTAATTGTCTTCATGAAATTAGTCATTTCAATTTAGAAATTGGTCATTTCACCCCTAAATTAGTCACTCATCTTCTATTATCCCTAATTTCACTCTCAAGGATAGAATTATAAATCATTTGTTCAATTAGCCTATACTATGGTCCCATTGCTTTGTACCTTTGGTCTTATTACCTTTCATTTTGGACCCATTTCTTTATGCATTTGGACCAATACAATTGAACCATTATTCCTATAGCTTTGTACTAAAGTTCTATTGCTTTTGTATCATGCTTGTATTTGTTTGTACCGAGGACCTATATATTTATACAATTAAATAAATTGGTTATTCTCAAGTCCAATTTCATTGTGCTATAGTATATATTAAAGCAATAACCCTCTTATATAATTGATCATCATGGTAAAGATATCACCAATATCTCATGGCAAGAATTGGATAGGGTACAAAATGCAATCTATTTAATTCAAAATATTTTATTTACACATAAACTCTATGCCATAATTTTTTTTTTTAAAAAAAAAGGAAAATTAACATCATATTAATTAAAAACAATACTTTTGGAGCTCTCTTTTTCAATAGTTGTTTTTACTTTCCTTGTATTTTGCTTAACGAATTTCTTCTCTACTATCCACAAATATATCTGAGATAGCTTCAAACACCCACAAGCATATAGAGAGAAATAGAAGCAAAATGTCTTCTCTTAATAATTAAAAAAAAAAATTAAGGGTTGCTAATTTTAAGAGTTGGTATTATGATTGATTTTTTCCCCCAATTATGAGTGGATGTAATTACGATGAAATATCAATATTAGGTTGTCATTGTAGTAAAATGACAATCTTGTATTTCGTAATCTTAATTATTGATGTTATGTGCATAATTGGTCAAATATGCATGCATCATATTTAATGTTTATATCTCGTCATATTCTTAATTGCCCTTTATGTTATTTATATTTGGGCATATATATTTATTTATTTTTAACATTTTTAATATACTCCTTAAAGTTTTTAAACTTAAATATTTTCTAAAAATCAAGGATCATATATTGAGGAGGGGCATTTTAGCAACCCTGATTTTGTCATCATAAAAAAATGGAGATTGTTAAACCAAGATTTGGTTAATCTCCATTTTGATGATAAGAAAATAAAGCTTGAAACTAATATTTTATCTTAAATGTGTTTAGGCAAGAAGATTTATAAAGTGGTGATCATAAAGATAAAATAAGTCAAAAAAAATTCAAAAAGAAAATGAAGACCTCAAAGAGGAAATCATTGAAAACCCATTCCTTAGGATCTCTTTGTAAGGTTGTTGATACATTAGGATTATACGTTGCATTTTTATTGATGCACCTACAATCATCCAAGAGTTAAATTGCCTTAAAATATTTTATATTTGGATGATTTCATGTTTTTAATCAAAACCTTAAGTCAAATTCTTTATAAACTTGCTTTAAAGATTTTAAGTTGTTTTACACAAGTTTTTAGAGGTTTCAAACCTCAAAATCGGATTATTTGAGCACTTCACAATGCAACATGTTAAGGGTCTAGGAAATTGGTTGAGCCAAGTAGACTTTATCAATCAAGGGGCATTTTGTGCACCCTTGATTTCTAGTAGCAAGTGTTCAACAAGTTGAGACTAATTAAAGACTAGCCGAGTTTCAATCAAGCTCAATTGAAGCCTTGAACCCCTGATTACTACTCAAAAAATACTCTTTTATAGCTTGAAACTAACTGTTTTAAACACTTTTGAGTAGTAGTTAATATCTTTTAACTCAATTGGCACATTAAGGAACCTAGCAAAAGTTAATAATCAATTTTTGGCAAGTTTTGGTGTTTTTGGTAGTTCAAAGCTATGGCAACGCAAGTTAAAGCTAAAATACATGAAGAATCCAAGCTTTTGAGCATTTCATAGCCCTTTGCCAAGCCAATCAGAGATGCAAGGAAGAAACCAGAGGAAGAAATCCAACAACCAACAGTTTCGCATGGTTGTGCGAAATTTCGCACACCATGCGAAACCACTTGAAGCAGCCAAAGGATTTCGCGCACCATGCCAAATTTCGCATGGTATGTGAAATCTTCCTGTGCACCGACTCCGTTAGATTTTTATCTTCAAATATTTTGTGTAATTTCCTAGTTTCTCCTTGTAACCAACCTAAATATTTTCTTTTATAACTTTTTATATATCTTTTAGGTAGCATATATATAAGGAGAAAGATAGGAGATGAAGATGTATGTTTTTTATTGAACACTTGTAAACCCCCGTAGTAAGAAATATACAGAGCTTGTGCTCTGCCTTTCTTTCTCATTTTGTTTTCATTTTTCTTTCTAGCCAAACAACTCTGATGATGATTTCTCAGGGGATGAGTGGCTAGGTTTTACGTTTCTTGGAGTGATGGAAGCTAGGTGAAGGACCCGAATGCAAAGGTGGGAGTTGTCCTTACTTTAAATGAAAGTAGTTGTTAAGCATTAATGGTTTTTATTTCAAGGTTTAGTTTTAAATCCCTTAAAATCACCTTGAATGTCCAATACTTGGTAAGCTTTTCAGATTCTATGGATGTTTATTGCTAGATCCATGGATGTCTATTAGTTATCATTTACGAGCCATTGGAAGGTGGTTCAAGGTTAAAATCACCTTGAATGGCCAATACTTGGTAAGCTTTTCAGATTCTATGGATGCTTATTGCTAGATCCATAGATGTCTATTAGTTATCATTTATGAGCCATTGGAAGGTGGTTCAAGGGTCTTTGGTGTTTGAAGCCATTAATGGGAAGCAATTACCATTTTTTATGAACCCTTTGGATCAAATCTTAATAGCTAAATACAAAACCGGTTCGGGTGATAACCATCCTTTATGTTATTGTCCCCAACGGGAGGAGAAGATCGGGAATCTCCCCCTTTGCCTAAGGAACTTGATCCTAGTGACCTAAAGCTCTAAGAGACCTTTTCTTTGTAGTTAACTTCACTTATTATTTTTGCTTAACTTAAAATCAATCTTTGCAACCACAATTCCATTTTCTTTACAAGCTAATTTTCATTAGAAAAAGCACCATGTTATTTCCTTCAGTTAAGTCAACTGTACGATGAAAACTCATCCTTGTGGACGATTCTAGAGCCACTATACTATGTTAGCTATGCTACCCTAGTGTGAGGTGATTTAGGTTTTATAAATTTTGTTGATAACACCCATCTAAGCCAGAATCAAATGGAATGACTACAATGGGGACGAATCAACCCCAATGGTCAATTGCTTACACAATTAATGCACAAAGGATAGTGAACTAGTCAAGTTGATGCTCAACCAATCAAACCCCAAACTATGCCTATGGCTAGTTTGGGCTTCCCTCTCTTATAAAAAGGTTTCATTCTTCATTGTTTAAGAGAGTTTAACATTCCAAAATCTTTCTTGATTATATTTAAGCCTTGGGGGAGTGTTTTTTTAATGCACCTTATTTCAAAGCTTGCATATCCATTTAGTGCACCTTATTTCAAAACTTGCATATCCATTTAATGCACCTCAATCCTAGTTATTCTTCATATTATTTGAGCTTAGCTTAAATTTGTACTATGATCTTTTGAGATTATATTTCCTATCAATTTGTAACCTTTGCAAAGAAAGCTCAAGTGTGGGGGATCACTTAACAGAAAAATTTAAGTATAAGGTATCACTTAGTGTTTGCCAAATATGGGATATCACTTAAGGAATTCAAAAGTGAGGCATCTCTTGAAGAAATTTGTAGTGTCCATGATAGTTGAAAAATCCAATTATATATCTTGAATACTTGTGTTGGAAGTCTTAGATTAGTGGAACTCTCACTCAATTAGGAGCTTAAGGAGAGTGGACATAAGTTAGGTTGTGTTAAACTACCACAAAATCCAACGTCTACAATTTCTCTTCCTTACTCTCTCTATTTTATATGCAATTAATTTTCATTATATTTGTTATACATTTGCATATAATTGTCACTTGCCTTACATAGCTTAAATTTGCTAAAAGTGACCTTCACCCATTCACCCTTTCCCTCTCTCCACAATGATTACTTGAGGTTGAGCTAGCTAAAATCCTAACAATTAGGTATGCATTTAGTATATGCAATCCAATTTTAAAATGGTTATAATAAATTGAAAAAAAAATGAAAAGCATAGAATCCACTTTTTTGTAAATTGCCCTACTATTTACCCATTTTTCCTGTGCATTATCAATCCTATATCTTATTCCCTTTCATTTCCCTAGTCATTACTCTTCCGTTGGTTTCCTATTGTAACCAAACTTCTACAATGCTTATTCTTACCCAATGCATCCTCTCCCATTCTTACTCTCATTCTTTTACTAGATTCCAAGAACAAAGAAGACAAATTATGATGACTCCAATATCTTTTAATTGAAGTAACTTAGTAAGTGGGTGTTTGGTAAAAACTTAATACTTATTACTTAATAATGACTTAAATTGACTTTAAGTTAAACTATTCATAAATTATTAATTTAAAACTTATCACTTATTTTTTACATTAAGTATTAAGGCTGTTTGATAAAGTTAATTTAAAATTGATTCTAAATCATCAAATTGACATATTTACCCTTATTAATTTTAATTAAGATTTATATTTTTACTAATTTTAAATAATAAATTTATTTGTTAAACATTCATATTTAAAATATTGTACATATATAAATTAACTATAAAAATATTTACTATAAAAAATGAGTTATAAATATAGAGCCATAATTGTAAAATATACTCTTAGTAAATATGGACAAATGTTATAAAAGAGATTTAAGATTAAAAATAAATTTATTATTTTGAATTAATACTTAAAATTATTTTTTACTTTAAATTTTGATATTAAGTTATTTTACCAAGTATATTTAATGACTTAAATTAAGTCATTAAATCATTAATTCACCAAATTGATTTACCAAACATTCTCTAAAAAAGGAAATTAATAACAAAAGTTTAACTGAACTTAAATCTTAAAACAATGTCTGACTAGGAAAATTTCAATAGAGTTTTCCTCTATTTTCTCTCAAAATGGCCCCCACACCCTCTCTACTCACAATGCTTATGCAGAGAAGATTCCTACAAGTGCCCACCTCTAGGTTTTGGCATGTCATAGATCTCCTCGTTCCCCTCATTTAGCAATACTCTAATAGCTTTCATCACAAGCAGCAACAGAGAGAAAGTTCTCGACCCAATCATAATTAATTTAACTCCTATATTAATTTAATTTGCTTTTATAAGATTTGAAGTTGATAAGAAATGGATGACAATGATATTTGGAAAATGGGATTCAGAGTATTTATACTTCTTTAGTGAGAGAATTGCACAACTCTTCTAAAAAAAATGACATTCATATTAGGATGTAACAAGATGTCAATGCAATCTTGTGGTAGATTTGAGTTTTGTCATGGTTAGAATGCTTTGGTGCAATGGACCACGCATACTTGGGAAAGGGATGTTCATTTGACATGCTAAGAAGCTGTGACCATGCATGGGTAGACAATCATACGGCTTACTTATTGGGATCACATGCACAAAGCCTGCAAAAGCTTGGCAATCTCTCTTTGACGTACCAATCGAGAATGTTGACTTCGAGATTTATGATATCAAATGGAAGAGAGATAGTGCCACTTAGAAGACATTCAAAGTATATGAGCATAATTTTTGCATAGAAAATAATGATATGTTTGATTTTTTTTTTTCCCAAATCAAATTGTATTGCATGTTATTGGAGAATTTCAAAGTAAATGGGTGAGACTAATTCTTATGAAACCTGGCTATTAACATGATTATAACCCGTTAAACTTATTAATATAATTTTAATTCATTAAACTCATTAATATGATTGTATTTTAATTAACCTTTTTAAAATTTTAATTTTATAAGAATATTAATTTAAAATATTTTTTTTAGTTGTTCTTAACTTTTAAGTTTAATTTTTAAACTTTTCATTAATTAATTTATTTATTTTAAGTTATAATACATTTATAAAATAAAAATAAATTAAAATTTTAATTATATACTCGTTATAATTTTATTTATTTATTAAATTATAAAATATTTTTAATCTTTAATAAAATTATGCTTCAGTTCTGTAAGTTTTTTTAACTATATGATATTATTCATAATTAAAAGGTATTTTAAATTTTTAGAATTTTTAAATATTTAAAATTAATAAATTGGGTTAAACAAATCATAAACATCACTAATTGAATGAGTTATATGAGTTGATACGATTACAACAAAAACGTGATTATGTGTGACCCGAACCCACTAATATTTATGTCTTTTCTCACTCATGTTAGGCCGTGTCAAAATTGCCACATGTATTAGTACACTGAGTAACCCTAAATGTAATTGCCTCAAGCCTAGATGCTCTTACATGGGCTTTAGTCAAAGATTGGGTCGTCCCAACTCTGGGCTTATTCCAAGATGAGAAGTGCATCAAGCATGTTGAGCTTGCCTAAGAGCTACCTTAGTGAGCCAAAACCAAGATGGCCCATAGATCTCAAGACTAGGCTGACTAAATAGTATGACCATGCAATTACACGGGCTGGGCAGTATCCCTTCACTGTCCAAGCCCGCTCTCTTTTGGGCCTCAAGGCTTAGTAGGCTAGCACCAATTTATTGGATTGTTTCGAAGTGTTAAAAGAGAAATTATATTTGCATCTACCAAAATTTCTATATATCCATTAGAATTATGATTTTTCAAGGATAAACTTTCTATATATCCATTAGAATTATAGGTTTTTTAAAGATAAAAGTACTTATATGTGAAAAGATTGAAATTCTTTTATAAATTAATTCAGATTCTCGACCCACTTCTTCTCTCATTTCTTTTTTCTTAATCTTTTCATAATTCTAATAATTTTTTTCTAAAAATTATAATTTTAGAATAATAAAAAAAACAAATAATCATCTCCGATAATATTATAAATGAAGATATACGATTTTTACCATTTTTTTAAAATAAATTTAAGAGCTTAAAAAATGAGGGGATCATATCGAATTTTAGGGATGGATGCTTTTTGATATTAGGCATTATATCTTCACATAGCTCTTAAGGTGTCCAACAATACTATACATCCAAATATGTCTTAAATTTTTATGTAAATAATAATTAAAAGCTCATTTGGTAATGCTTCTTAAAAGTGTTTATAATCTTAAAAACATTTAAAGTGTTTGTAAGGTAATAAAATAGGTATTTGACAATATTTAAAAATAAAAAACACTTTTAAAAATTTAGAAAAATACTTGAAGCAATTTTTAGAGAAGCGCACTTTAAAAGCTTACAAATATTCCTGAAATCCCCCCAAGTATTTTCTGATACCCTCCATTTCCCTTTCACTTTTCTCTTCCTCCTTTCCTCTCCATCCAAGTGAAGACTCTGCAGTCGAAGGCTTTCATCATTATCATTCAACATCGTTAAACTGTGCTCCAAAATACTCTCCATTCTAGATGGGCAAGTTTTATAAAGTAAATCATGTGCACTTCGCAAAATATATATATTGGAAATTAATGCTTTTAGGCATTCCTATCTCACAAAAGGAAAGAAACTCGCATATGCTTATAATGGACATTATGTGGGCACTTGAAAATCTATAGATTACACGCATATATCACAAGCATCATAAAAGGTATAATTTTAACCATATTTTATAACCAACTCTCCACTCCACATAGGAATACAATGGGGCAAAAATTAACAATTCACTCTTTTAATTTTAAACAAATACAATTTAAGAAAACTTTTGAATCTTAAGTATCTACCACCCATCATTTTGTAATAAAAAAAATATATAATCAAATAGTTTGTTTCATTTTTTAATTAAAAAAAATTGTTATATTATGATTGATGTTTATTGATTAAGCCATTTAAAAATATATATATTTTCCTAAGTTTTCTTGTAATTATAAAAAATGATTATTTTTAGTCTTTTTAACAATATAAATGTTTATACATTCTTTTACAATGAAAAGTTTTGGATTTATTATAATATTTAATTTTTGTAATTAAATTATGTCCTTTTTTTGTAATTTATTAATATTAAAATATTTTTATACTTATGCAACATATTGTCAAAAATATTATTAAAATCATTTTTTCAGAATCTCATAAGGTAGTTTTTCATAGAAATATTATAGAAGAAAACATTTTCAATAAAAACACTTTACCTAAAAATACTATCAAACGGGTTCAAGATTTTATTTGATAGTGTTTTTACTCAAAAAAATTTTACTGAAAATGTTTTTTTTTTCTTTCTAAAAGTGTTTTTAAGGTAATTTATCAAATGTTTCTTTAAAAAACACTATCAATGAATTTTTAATACCATAAATGAATTTTAAAAGTGTTTCTTAATTTTTATCAAAAATTTTATTTTTCTTCAAAAATACTTTTTAGATTGAAAGTGTTTCCAAAAACACTATCAAATGGAGTCTAAGAATGTGTCTGAGAGTGATTTTAGAAAACGTTTTTAGTATTTTTAATATTTAAATGACAAAAATTCAAGAGTTAAGAAAAATTAAAAACTTTTCTTAAAATCATTACCAAACGGGCTTTAAATGCTAATTAACATTTTTTTTTTCTTTTGTGTGTGTGTGTGTAGGATGATGTATATACATAAGGACTTGATCACACAATACATTCATCATAATTTGACCCCCATAGAAGAGGCACATGAACATTAAGCACTGTGATGAGTGCCCAAGTTTCCATGAATCTTTTCACGACAAAATTCTAAAGCAGCTTTGACCAACACTGTACCAGTACTTGTATTCAATTCCCATGCCGGCCCACAAGAGATATAGGAGCTCAGCCCAAGCCCAAGCCCAAATATAAATTCATTATTATTAGATGAAAACAGATTCAAATTGTTCAAAATCATTATTCAATGAACTAAAATCACCCAAATCTAGGTCAAAGTCTTGATCAGAAAATCAAGTCTTAAAAGCAAAATTCAAACAGTATAGTCGGAATCTCATAATCAGTGAAAGGACTTCATGATATTGACATGCAGTCCTTTGAGGACAGATGCCTTTCCTCTTCCCACAAGTCATTCCATTTTTTGTGTACATTTTATTCTACTGCATCCATCCCCTTGGATGGATCACTTACTAGATCATCGTCTCATATTCATGTATGAATGAGAAGCCTTTCATCTTATTGCGTGGCTCGAGAAAAGAAAAACAACCAAAATGGATCCTCCGAATGACTTTGAAGCTCTCACCAAGGCTTTCTCAGGTTTGCCCCTTATATTTTTCTTATCATTTTTTTTTTCATTTAATTTTGTTTATTTTAGTTGGACACTAAAAGTGTGTTTAGCAATGATTTTAGAAAATGTTTTTCGTTGTTTTAGTATTTGAATAATAAAAATTTTTAAACATTAGAAATGTTATAAATATTTTTTAGAATTATAATAAGATGAACTTTAAGAATGTGTATGATAGTGATTTCAGGAAGTATTTCTAATATTTTTAATATTTGAAAGATAGAAACTTTCAAATATTAGAAATATTAAAAATACTTCTTAAAATCACAATCAATCACACTCTAAATTATGGTATAATAATCTTAAATTATGAAATTCAATTTTTTTAGGCTTTTGTTATTTTCTATTTGCTTTATTTTATTCAAGCTCACGAGGAATTATATGTAGTCCATCTATTTGAAGCAACCTTAATTTGCATTTTTTAGGATTTGGAGTTGATGAGGATTCGATGGCATCGATCCTAGGAAAGTGGCATTCGGAGCACTTGGAATCCTTTAGAAAGAGAACTAAATTCTTCTTGGAGGATGAACGTCTTTTTGAGAAGTGGGATGATCACCATATTGCATGCTTAACGAAAGAATTTCTACGGTTTAAGGTACTCATGTTCGTCTTCTTGTAATAGAAATGTTAGTTGAAAGTCGCAATTATGGATATCACATGAAAAATGGTTGAATAATGTTCTCTTTTTAACCTAGTTTTAATGTATTTTGGTACTAGATATAGCCTATAAATACTTTTCTGTATAAAAAATTGCAATATATAATATGAGAAAATTCTAATATATATATATATATATATATATATATATATATATATATATATATATGATATAGTACCATTACTTCAAATAATGAAAAATAAAATGAAATAAAATTTTCTTTTCATAGGCTCGTTATTGTTTGCTAAAACTTACCCTTTCATATCATAGTTTCAAGCCCAATCTATACTCATGGATCAATCAAATTGACTTATTTTTTAGATCGACTTATTTTTTTAAGTGCTTTTAATTGGCACGATGACACATTTTAGTACGATATCCAAATATACTTTTTGTGGAACCTATTCAAAAGGCACCACCAAATGGTGTCGCATATGTAATTTAGGTCCCATTGTTTTGTATTCCAAGCTCATTCATTTGTATCACATTTGGGGATCTCATTACTCTGTATATTGGTTATATCCCATCATACCTTGGTCTCATTTGTTTATACCTTAATTTTGTTCATTTATACCTTCATTTAATTTGTTTCTATACCATAATTCTTTCTTTATATTTGTACCTTTATTCAATGATCCAAATTTCATTGTATACTTCTAGAAACCGAAATTCAAAGTTTCAGAGGCATTAATTTAGTATCTTAGTATTTTCCTAAGAGCATTGTATTATATTTTGCCAAGGCACATATATTAGGATGTGATGATACGTTAGTTATGAATGGTTGAATTTTTTGCCATCTTATGACTCTTTTGAATTTTTTCATGGTCAGGATATTGTGGTGCAAAGGATCATGCATCCTTGGGAAAGGATGCTCCTTTGGTGCATGAGGCTATTGCTAAGGGTCCTCAAGCATATGGCTTGCTCATTGAGATTGCATGCACAAGATCATTAGAAGAGCTGCTTGGAGCTAGGAAAGCTTATCAATGCCTCTTTGACCAATCAATCGAGGATGTTGCTTCTCGACTTGAAGGCATCGGACACAAGGTTAGTGCCACTTCAGTCAGGTTATCGCATCAAATGAATGATATTCAAAGCATGAGCACCATTTTTATATGAAAAATAATAATTTTATCACATAATCCTTATACTTTATAATCTTTTTGAGAATCCATTTCATGATAGTTTTATTACCCGTAAAATATTAAAATTTTCAAATACTCCTCTTAACGGTTTTATTTATATGATTAAAAATATATTAAAATATTTTTATAAAATTAAAAATATTTATTATGGTTTGTGGGATTGCTTTTTATATGATGACTAAAGCCCACTTTGAGCTCAAACCAGGTCAACTCATATGTTTCAAGATTGGGCTAGCCCAAGCAATGTGGCCCAATCATTGTGCCATAATATGCATGGCTCTTTTGTTGATAACCTAAAAATTAAGCCTCAAACGCACGACAATATAGTTGGCTAACACCAAAGTTCTTCCCTCTCAAGCCTCATCATATGTTTGACCCAATTTTAATTAGTACAAGGGCAAAAGAACACAAATCTAACTTTTTTTATAATAGATTAAGGCCCTGTTTGACATCTTTGATTTTAAAGGTATTTAATAAAGGTTCAATACTTCCATAATTAATGTAAATTATGGTATAACGAAAATTTGTTTTCCTCCATTGATAGCTCTTAGTAGCCCTTGTGAGTTCGTATAGATATGAAGGGTTGTGAGTTAATGAGGGGACTGCTAGATCAGAGGCCACGACACTTGCATTCGCGGTTAAGAATGTTGATAAGAAGAACCCAATTGAAGATGATGGGATAGTGAGGATTTTAACAAGAAGGAGCAAGCTCCATCTCAAGGCAGTGGTCAAGTACTATAAGGAGCTTTATGACAAAAATATAGATGATGTAAGGAACGAGAATGATATTATAATAAATGTGTAATATACCTTAATTTTTCTTCTTTAAACTTTAATTCAACAACAATTGTAATTAAAATAAATTTTAAATAAAGAAAAAAAAGGAAGGTACCTTAGTTGTTTGAAGGAATAACAATGACAAGTAAACCCCTTAGTAGATATGTAATAATAAAATTGAAATTGTAATATGATATTCCATATTAGTTAGAAGAGAAGTATTAGGTGTGTTTAATGGTAAAATTTCTCTTTGCCAAGGAGAAGATGCGGGTTAGATTCCCGCTATCCGCCCAAGGTAAAGAAATGCATTTACTATGATAAAGTATTTGGTCTAGTTGACCATAACTCTTCCTCAGCCAGGCTTAGGCAAAATAGCAGAGCAAGTACAAGTATTAGTAGCATAGCAAAAATGCATTAAATAAGTTTCTTGAAATTTTGAACTTCGAATTGTATCTCCATGAAAAAAGGAATGTTGAAGTTGAAAAACTCCCTAATTATTCGAATCCTTGTTTCGGATTCTATAAATTATACGCCCTTTGGTTGAATCATAACGACTTACTTCAATTTTGACTCTATCTCCTGGTACTTCGGGCATGACCAGCTCCCATAGTGTGACGGACGGTGTGTACAAGGCCCGGGAACGAATTCACCGCCGTATGGCTGACCGGCGATATAGTAGACTTATCTTAATTATGTCATCTATTTTAAAAACCATGGTTAGTAAGAGCCTAGATTTTTTACCAAGAGAGCTCTAGTTACTAAGCCTAAATCTTTGGGGAAGGAGTATAACATACCAATCAAATTATAAAATAAAATAAAATAATGAAATGTAGCAAAGGAAAACAATTTAATATTTTTCATATTTTATTTCTTTTTTCTTTTTATAAAAAAGTGAACAACTTAAGTAGGAAAAACAATGAAAAATCACATGATGGGTTTCTTTGATTTACTTTTCTTATCATCTTAAATTACCAATTTAGTATGATTCTCATTAATTTTCTTAGGATCTTGACACTCTAATGAGTTTGAAGGAGACACTTTAGTGCCTATGCAATCCCCAAGCATATTTCAGTAAGGTAAGATTAATTCATCACGAATAATATCTTAGAAATCTTATATTTGTTTGTAGAATCATGTATTGGATTGATTGTTTCAATTCTTTTAGGTCTTAAATGATGCAGACGAGAATACCAAAGAAGCCCTAACTCAAGTAATAGTGACACGGAGCAATGTTGATATGAAGGAAATCATAGAAGAATTTGATAAGCAATATAAAATTCCTCTAATCTAGAAGATTGAAGATGTAGCTCTTGGAAACTATAAGGATTTCTTGGTGAGCTTGATTAGAAGAGTGGCCTAATAAGAATACAACTTGCATTTCTTTAGTCAATATTTTAACAATCTTTTCCATTCTTGTAAACATGTACAAACACGTTTGATGACATTAGTGATAAAATTAAATTAAGCTTGTATTTGTTAGGAAGTTTGTTAAGAGTTTGTTATGCCAGCTCAGATTGTAAGTAATTAACTAAACCCTCTTGTAATAGCTATATATATCATAATCAATAATAGACTTAAGTGAGTGTCGTCATTCTCACCAAATCCTTTCTCTCTCTAAGTTGGTATCATAGCAAGTTTGCATTTGAGAATTCTTCTCTTTCTCTCTCTCTTCTTTCTCTTTCTAAATTCTTCCATTTTTTTCTCGAGATTTTTCTCTAGAAACATATCTTTGACCTTTTCTACTTCCTTTGGTGCTCCTAATTTGCCTATGGCCTCTTTTGTTCCAAATTTCAATGTTTTCTCTTTGGTTGGATCACAATAAGTGCTACTAATGGCGAGCTCAAGTGCTTTCAACTATACGAGCTTAAAGATTTGAAGGCTTTTTGTTTGGATTTGTTCTAATTCTGCCTCAATTTGTCAAAGTTCCTTGTAACAGTCATAGTTCTCCACCAACTGGGGTTTAGAATCTTGATTTCCTAATTTGAATGAGATATGATCAGTTTCTTCTAAGCTAGATTCTTTTACTAATGAGCGAATCAATGCTCAATCATGTCAATCATTATGCTACTAGTATTGAAGTTTGGTCCACACGTGAATATCATTTTTGGTCTCAATTGAAGGCCAAAGTGATGTAGCTTTGTATGATGCTATAGACATTGAAGAAATTAGCTCTTAGTGTAGAGGAGTATATTCTTAAGATGTGAGGTTTGACTTACAATCTTAACTCTATTGGTCAGGTCATTATTGATAAAGATATGATTCTTTATATTCTTATTGGATTTTATCCTAAATATGAGTCAATCATTGTTAATCTTACTTCAAGAAATGATGTTTTCACTCTTCAAGAGGTTCAACTTGTCATATAGACTCATGAAATGATGATTCAACATCAATTGGTCTTTTTGCCAACTGATTTGCAAAATTCTCCCTCTATTAATGTTGCTTATCGCAGATCCTTTCTTGTTGTATTGAGTAATGCCAATCATTGTGGTAACTCTCATTTTTGTGGTCATGATGACCTTGAAAATGGTGGTTCTAGTCATGGCAACAAGCCAATTTGTCAACTCTATGGCAAGATTGGTCATGTGGTTGCTAAATGCTACAAAAGGTTTGATATTAGCTTTTCAAGTGTTGATTTGACTAGTTATCAGGCAAATGTTGCTTTCACGTCTAACTTTGCAGATCACGAGTAGTATGTCAATAGTAGCATGACAAACCACATCACTGTCAATATGAATAATCTGACTATCAAGGTAGATTACATGGGTAATGAGAAGCTTATGGTTGGTAATGGTTCTAAACTTGCTATTTCTCATTTTGGAAATTCCTTTTTACCTTGCAAAAATTCTTCTAAACCTCTTCTCCTTAATAACATCTTACATGTTCCACACATAACCAAAAATCTTTTCAGTATTTCTCAATTTACAAAATTTAATAATGTTTTAATTGAATTATGTCATGACTATTATATAAGCAAGGACAAAGCTTCAAAGAAAATTATGGTGCAACAAGCTCTTGGGAATGGTCTCTATCAACTTGATCTCACACAATCACAATCTTCATAGTCCAAGTCATCTTCTAAGTTCAAGGCCTTGCTTTCTCTGCTAAAAGAGCCTAATGTTTCTCAATCTAGTTGTCAAAGTGTGTCAGCCAATTCTTCAATAAAAAAAGTCTCTGTTCCTATATTGTGCTTCATCTTCTACCACTACAAAATTGATTTGGATTCAATCTCTATTTCATGAGCTGGGTCTTTCTCTTGAAAAACCCTCATGTGGTGGTGTGATAACATTGGTGTTATTGCGTTTCTTCAAATCCTATTTTTCATGCCAAAACTAAACATATCGAGATTAATATTCAATTCGTGCTTGAGAAAGTGCTCAATAATGAAGTGGATGTTTGGTATATTCCATATAAAGAGCAAACAACTAATGTCTTTTCTAAGTCTTTGTCTATTTCTCGTTTTCTTTTTCTATGTAACATGCTTTCACTTGGTACCATCATTTAGCTTGTGAGGGGTATATTAGTGATATAGTTAAATTAAGCTTATTACCTATTAGGAAGTTTGTTAACAGTTTGTTATGCTAGCTTAGACTATAAGTAACTAACTAATCCTTCTTGTAATAGCTATATATATCAAAATCAATAAGTAATAGTTATATATATATCAAAATCAATAACAAACTTAAGTCAGTGTTGTCATTTTCACCAAATCCTTTCTCTCTAAGTGATGAGCATCAATCTCTTCCATACAAACCAGATGGTAAAATAAGAATGAAATGCTCATCATTTCAATTACAACTTGGTAATGTAAAACCAAGAATTAGCAAAAAACTTTTAAGTGCCACTACCATGTCACTCCTTCTTGCATGCTTATTTTTGAGACCTAAATCAATCAAATTCAGATAGTCCCTCATTGTCTCACGCACACAGTTCACCAACAATTCTGTCATGCTCGTTCAAGTCTCCTTCAATCACCTTAAGTGGCATCAATCTGGAAACAAGTAACAGAAAGAAGGTAGCAGATCACACTCAAAAATGACAATGCACAAAGATGATTCTGTTACCCAATTGATGGATGTTTGACAGAATTTGTGGAGTGGTTCTAGCATTAAAAGAAGATAGGGAGATGTGCAGAATGTTGAGACTCAAATGGGCATACACAGCAACCTGCACTATGTTTTGTGACCAACATGCAAAAGTTTGTACCATTTAATATTTCAAAGGGAACATAAGGAAAGTATGTATTGATCCGAACTCAGTCCATGTTAAGCTTCATTATTTTCTAAAGTTCAGTAAAGAAGTGCAGACACATGTCCAATTCTGATGCTCTTTTCAGTAAATATGAAGGAAAAAAATCGCAAACAAATAAGTATGCCTTATAAATTATTAGAAAGATAGTGTGAAAAGTGCCTCCTTTGCTAAACTTAAGGGAACCTTGTTCAAGAAGTTCAAGGAGATAGAACCTGGGCCCAACTTAGAAATGATGCAAAGTTCCCCAATTTCTTTGAGGTGTTGTTTAGAGCTCTGTTTTAGGAATATTGAGAGCTATTTTTTTTTTTTTTTTTTTATCTCCACATGGTTTTCTAATTTAAAAGGGATATTAAACAATTAGATAAAAAGAATGAAAAGAAAAATCAAAGAATTAAATTAGAATGATAGAAACAAAAAAATTGGGTGTTTCATTTCCACTCAAACTTCATCTCACGTCGCATTTTTCAGTCGAAAAAAATAATTGAATAAAAGAACAATGAAATAAAGAAATCTCTTGAAAACTAGATGATCAAAGGTACTCCCGGAGAAAAAACTAGATGATCAAAGGTACTCCCGGAGAAAAAGCAGATCAAACAACTAGGAAAGCAACAGCAACCATGGCTGCCATCAGCAGCTGATACCCAGACACCGAGATCCCATAAGCAGAACTGGGTGCTGGTGCTGCGGGGTGGAGGGGGCTGGCGCTGCGGGGTGGAGGGGGCTGATGCTGCGGGGGTGGAGGGGCTGATGCAGGAGACACCCACACTTCCACAACCCCCGCTTCCAGCACAGTGATGGCAAGCTTCTGTCCATAGTTGGCACAATGGTCGTTCACACCACAAATATACCACTTCCTTCCAGGGTTGGCCAGTGTAATCACATCATTTCCAGTGGTAAGAGCCTCATTTGCTGGTGGTATAGTGCAGTTCGTGAAGGCAGTACCGTTAACTTTGAAGACATTGTGCCTTCCCGCCGTGTATTTGAAGACTGCATGTATGAGAATTGACGACAATATTTTTAGCAGCTTGAATTAAAAGACGTCATAAAGGGAAAAGAAAGTGACAATTTGAGCTACATTACCTAGTTTATCGCCAACATGAAAGACTTTGTCCTTGGCCCAGGCTTCATAGTCGAAATTAATGGTCCAACCTTGATCATCTCCACAGTAAACTCAGTTGCCATGGCCACAGCAGGAAGAACAATTGCGAAGATTGCAAGGGCAGCTAACTGTTTCGAAGACATTAGAGCTGATTGAAGTTGATTAGTGGTAAAGTTTCTTTATACCAGCTTCAATGTGTTTCTCCGACTTGCACTGAGGTCCATTTAAAGGTCTAAAGGGTTTATTTATAGCAACTTTTTTAGCTCTAAGTTTCATCGAAAGCCTCAACAACCATGAGAAACAGGCTGGGTCCGCAGGCCACAGCGTGTTGCCAGGTCAAACTCTGGTTAGAACGAAGTTATGCCATGGCTAATGTTGGACAATAGTTACAAAACAAAGAATTTTCTTCTTTAAACGATTTCCTTTGTCCAAACATACTATCAAATAAAGAACGATAATTTTTTTGAACTGGAGTCATGATTTTGGCATAAATTATTAAACAATGGCTAATTGTTAACTTTGGAAGTATAAATGGAACTCCCTTAAGAGGGTGACTCTTGCCGGCTTGGAGACTAGGATGGAAAAAGGCAAACAGAAAAAGTGGGACCACAAAAATGCCAATCCAAACCCAATTTGCACGACCTTTTAATTAATCTAAGCTGATGAGTGTTGGAGGTCTCTTAGAATGTTGAACAAGAAGTAATCTTTAACTTTGAATAAAAAATTTAACCTTGGAGTTTTATTGTTGTTCATGAAGCAATCTCTACCACTTTATGATCCATGACTCAGATATGCGTTTTATTCTTAAAAACATGTCATGGTTAGATCACGCATGTTACAGAAAAGCTATTCAACAACTGATATAATCAAACTTTTTGTTTGGGTTGCCTAGATATCTCCATTCCCTTCCCTGGGCGATAGGGTGTATGCAAAAACATCGTAAGACTCTAAATCTTACAAGCGGAAGCATATGCATATTAAAACCTTAGATCAACAACTTCATAGTGCATTAACTGAGATATGGATGTTCCCGAATCATTTCCAATCAATGAAGAATCTCATAAACTGAGAAATCTTCCACTTGATTGCTAGCTTTTCCTTGGTTCCTGGCACTTGAGGTGGTAGTAGCCTCACAGAGGGGTGGTGGCTAAGGTTCTGTTGGGGAAATGTTTTCAAAATAGTTATAAAAAACAATCTTTAGAATAATTTTTAAAAATTATTCATTGATGTTTTGTAGTACAAAAATTTGTTTTGGATCTTGAAATGTTATTAACCTATTTTCTATATCTTGAAATTAACTTTTATCCATAATATTTTATTTTTAATCATTCTTCGTATTTGTATAATTACTTTTTAAAATAACCCTCGGAAAACAATTGAAAATAACAAAAAGATGATATCTAAAAATACCATATTTTCTATTTTTTGTTTTTCAAACATATTTTCCTCTTTTTTTTTTTTTTTTTTTTTTTGCCTAAAGAATAGAAAATTATTTTTAAAAATAGTTATCAAGCAAAGCCTAAGGCTCTCCTCTCTAAAGTGAATAGGAAGACAGTAATGGTAAGAGTAAAACCCTAAACCCCTAAGAAAGCTTCTAGTGAGCTTAAAAGTCATCTTGGGCTTAGGTACTTAATCTATTAAGTACCTAATTGATTAATTAACCCTATTAAACTCCAATTAATCAATTAACCCAATCCATAGAGAGCATTCACAAGCTCTTGTGCAACCTTGCACATTAACTAAAAGGCTCTTATGTATACATATGAATAAAGAATCCAAATAACCCTTAGTAAACTTGTTATCAAGAAATATGAGTTTGAGCAAAGACTACTAGGACCCATAGAGAAATTATTGGCTTCCTTAGAATCCAAATTTGAAGTTAACTCAAAATCTCACTACAGAGAGTCAACTGCACTATAGTATCTTATGATATTACAATAAGATACAAGAACTCAGGTATGTGATCTACTATTGACCATATGTAGGCTCCCCATGAATTGGTGTGTATAATCTAAACCTATATGCTATCAATCTCTCAAAATTGTCTTTACAATCTTTAAGTACTCTTAAATCTTCCTATTATGTTATCAACTAACATACTCTAACTCACAAAGAACATATATCAAATTCCAATTAAGGAATTACTACAACTATATATTTCTTGATCACAAGTCCTTAGGATCACCCAAAGGGACATGTTTTCTCAAACCCATGAGATGTCATGGTGCCTATCTTGACTATACCTTTTGCCATCAATCTTCATTAACAATGACCTAATTCATGAGAAATATTTGACCACCTTAAGGTCTCACCTATAAGTCAAAGTCATTGATGACTTTAGCACAAACTTAGTGCCCTCTCAAGGTTAAGAGCTCATAACTGCTTGATAGTTAATGTCATAACTTACCATACCCAGTAGTGCACTCACCATAGGAAACTCATCTCAATAATCAAGACAAGTTATCCTCTTAATGAGGAGGAAGTGCATTACAACCTCAAATAAATTGTCTAAATTCATGAATTAGCTATGACAAATTAAATACTTACAAAAAACTTATGACTTGGATCTTCTGTACAACTTCTAATACACTTAAGTCATGTACAATGCAAAAGATATCAAACTTAAATGCTCTAATAGTATTATGCATTGATAGGACAATAAATTGAGGAAATTGGAATCTTATCAATGAATAATAAATCTATTATTATTATTATTACATCATGTCATGTTTTTAAGGGTTTTATCATAACACTTTTTTAAATTAATGGCTAAACTAAGATAGTATAAAACCCTAAGGCTAGAGCACGATAGGGTACACATAAACTATCCTAGTCTTTATTCCCTCATATACTCTATTCCTATTTGTTTGTCCTTTTATTAATGATCGAGGACTGACCTAACCATCAAAGAGGGTCAATCAAATCCCCACTCTATCTTCTTCTATATCACAAAGATAGGTCATATTCAAGGATAGATTTGCTACATTTTAAAGAGGGTGAAACACATTGATGTTGTCTATGGGAATTGGTAGAAAAACCTAAACGATAGTCATAATGCAAACTTACTCAAGTGGCAAGTGACTGCATGAGGACCTTTCAAATTTCCTACAACTCTAAGAGTAGATAACCACAATGGAAAAGAGGATGAGAAAAGAAAACAAGGAAACCTTGCCAAGAATAGAGGAGCTAGTGAAAAGAAACAAGGGTGTTAGCTCAAGAAAATGTGAAATTCAAAGGGTTGCATGCAAAAAAAAAAAAAAAAGTAACATAATAGAGAAAATGATCAAGAAAGGGATTTGTTGATTCTAAGTGATCAAAACATTATCTGAGGTGCATGACCTTGTTGTCTTAGAGGAAGGCCTTAATAGGCAACTGGGATGGACCAAATAAGACTCCACTATTGGTACATGAAAGTAATGTAGAGCTCATCGTCTTCATGTCTTGTGAGAGATTGTCTTAACACCATTTACTCATGACATTCTCCATTAGGAGGCTACGACAATGAGTTTGTTCTCTCAAAGTTCAACATGTTTAGCAGTACTAGTGATCCCCACAAGAATCTAATGCATTTATGCCAAATGATGGTACATAACCACTTATTATGCAAAGTCTTCCCCTTATGTCTGAAGGTACCAACATTATTATGGTTCCATCAACGCTTATCCGAATTAATGTTGAGCTTTGGAAGTTGTGTCTATAGCATACTATATTCACTCTATTTGATAGGAAAAGGGGTTGGAAGCAAAAGGTGTAGGAGAGTTAATACAGGCATGCATATTTACAATGATTTAACATTGAAATATCTCAAGTGTGGTGATGCACCACGCAAGCAGTGATGATGGCTTTCAAAGGACTTTTAAAGGACTTCCAAAGGGTTTAAACCTCATTAACTCACTCTCTAATTCAACACGGACAACCATATAGGGATTATTTTCTAAAGTAAGGAAACAGGCCATGCTAGAGAAGACCTGAAGTCTCAGTGATAAAGAAAGCTACCTCCTATGGTGCCCGCCTTATTGAAGCATCATTCGGTCAAATTCGTAACTAGTCAGGAAGTAATAGGAAAGATATCTCTCAAATTGAAAGGGAAGAGAAGAAGGGAACTAGATAACATATTAACCTTCATCTAGAAAATCATTCCAAACCCAACTATATGCTGCAAAAAGTGTCCTATTAACACATCCTCCAAGAGATTAAGTCACTGAAAGGATTTTGACCATCCAAACCCTTTTCAGTCATAGTGAGGGAGTGCAAGGCTCATAAGTATTACGACTATGATGAGGATCGAGGGAATCAGACCAACAAGTATTGAAGTCCAAAACGACATATAAAAGAGTTTGTAAAAAGTGGGAAGTTAAAGGAGTTCGTGGATAAGAAAGGGATTTGCAAGAAGAAGAATAAGATAACAAAGAGAGACTCCTCCTTCCACCTCTAGGGCCACCCTCGACAATCATTGCCACTATTCATAGTAGGTTACGAGTTACTAGGGAATGATTTTTTTGTTTTAGCAAAAAAACAATCATAGGGATATTTAATATTGATTACTTTGTTCTGAAGGCTACTACATATATATATATATATATACAAATCCTTCTAACTGCAGTTGTTGCTTTAGCAGTTCTTGATAACAGTCTAACTAATCATTAACAATAGTCTGTTCATATTGTTGCAGGTCTTGAGGTGCGGTTGCTGCTTCTGGTAGTCTGTTCTTGTTGTTGCAAGTCTTGAGGTTCAGTTACTACTCCTAGTAATGTTATGTTGTTCAGTTTTAGGGCATGGGACAATGGAGAGTTTGATATAAAAGGTGGAGAACTGTAAGCTTGGAAGATGCTTGGTGAAGATATCGGTGACCTGACCAAATGAGGGAATATACGTATTAAGGGTTTTATGAAGGACTTTATCAAGAATAAAATGAGATCTATATCAATGTGTTTTGAGCGAGCATGGAAGATCGGATTGGCAACTAGGGCAGCTGCACTTTTGTTATCATACCAAACTAAGGGAGGAAGTTCATCTGATAGTGAAGGATTTGAAACCAAATAAATTTTATTGAATTTGATTTTCCTTCTAATTTTCTTACATTAAACCTAATAAGAGAATGTGAGATTTCTTCCTTTAAAAAAAAAAAAAAATTCTTTCCTAATTATTTTCATAATCCAAACAAAGCATAAGTCTCTATAAGTGGAAAGCAAATTAAAAATATCCTCCTATTCTTTGAGTGGTCTATGAAAGTACAACTCATCATTCTTCAATAATCTAAAGGCTTTCTATATCTAGGCTCACATTATTTCTTCATACTGCGACATTAACTTTATATTATATTGATTAAATAAAAATAAAACAGCAAGGTATAAAAACATCAATAAATTTCAAAAAAAAAATAAATAAATAAATAAATTTGTCAGACTGTCACAATAGGTATTCATCCTCATTTCTCTTTTCCATCTTTCATATTTCGAAGATACCATTTTCTTTCAATCATATAAAAATAATTGAATAAAAAAACCATAAACCAGAAGAAAATTCTTGAAAACTAGATGATCAAAGGTACTCCTGGAATAAAAACAAATCATCAAACAGCTAGGAAGGCAAGAGCAACCATGGCTGCCATCAGAAGTTGATAACCGGACCCAGAGATCCCATGAGCAGAGTTGGGTGCTCGTGTTGTGGGGTTGGAGGGGGCCGGTGCAGGAGACGCCAACTCTTCCAATGCAATGATGACAAACTTCTGTCCATAGTTGGCGCAATTGTCGTTTACACCACATATGTACCACTTCCTTCCAGGGACGGCCAGTGTAATTACATCATTTCCAGTGGTAATAACTTCATTTGCTGGTGGTATAGTGCAGTTCGTGAAGGCCGTACCATTCACTTTGAAGACATTGTGTCGTCCCGCTGTGTATTTGAAGACTGCATTGAGAATTGACCATAATACTTTTAGCAGCTGGAATAAAAGGAAGTGATACAAGGAACATGAAATCATAGCTTAAGGCTTGAGCTACATTACCTAGTTTATCTCCAACATGAAATACTTTGTCCTTGGCCTAGGCTTCACAGTCGAAATTAATGGTCCATCCTTGGTCATCTCCAATAGTAAATTCAGTTGCCATGGCCACAACAGGAAGAACAAATGCCAAGATTGCCATGGCGCCAACAAACCGCTTAGAAGCCATTGGAGCTTATTAAAGTTGAGTAGTCACCAAGTTTCTTCTAATGTTCAGCTTCAATGGTTACTTGAACAAGTGATTTTCATCTTTGGGTCTAAATTAAGGGTCTATTTATAGCTAAATGTTTTGACCAGCACAATTTCATTGAAAACCTTAAAAACAACATGAACAGGCGGGGTCATCCGGCCAGAGGGTGTTGCCGAAGAAACCTTTGGTTGGTACACCGTTATGCCATGCTTAATGTTGTATGAAAATTATAAAAACATATTTCTTTTGATGGTTTCCTTCGGCCTAGACATATATACACAAATATTGAATCATAATTTCTTTGAGTAATCACTAGTGTGCTTTAGGTATGAAATAAATAGTGATTAACTTTGAAAGTAGTACAAATGGAAGTCTCTTGAAGAAGTTATTCTGGCTGGCTTGGACACTAGGCCATACTTGCATAATTAGAAAGTGAAACAACAAAAGTCCCAATTCAAACTCAATTTACGTGACCTTAACCTGAGCTGATTATATTGGGAGTCTCTTAGAACATTTAGCAAGCTAACAATATCGAACTTTTAATCAACGACTCCACCTGAGTTTCCATGGTTGATAATGAGCATCTGCGACTTTTTTTAAATGGAAAATTTTACGAATCCAATTCATGTGGAACAATATTTTGAAGTTTCATTATGTGATGAAATGCTAAATATGACATTGTAACTTTGTACCCTAGCTTAGTATATAGTATTGGACATAAACAACTTTTTTAGGGTTATAAACAACCTTTTTCACCAAACTAATGTGCATTTTAGCTTTTCTTTTTAAACTTTTGCTCAAAATAATCTCTCTCTTTCTCTTTCATCCTTTACTTTTTATTGTTCTTTTAAAAAAAAGGAAATCATATTTTGATAATGCAGTTTCAATACATATTTGAGACCAGTGGAGTACTTTGAATGTATGCCTCCTCGGCATCTCTACCTACATCAGGAAATTAAGGACAAGAGTCAAACACTAGTATATTTATAATGTCTACATGCAAATTTATTAGCATATGTTTCAATAAAATAAAAATAAAAAAGTGATAGACAAGACACAGGCAGGCACTTAGAAATTCTGGTCGTGCATTGCTTTGCTTGCTTCACAGTAAATCATTTAACTTGAAAGATCATTCTGCACAAGTACCGTGGTTTTTATTTTTTAAAATATCATTCTCTGATCAAAAATTAAAAAAAAAAAAAAAAAAGAAAAAGAAAAAAACATTTCTAAAACTACAGTAATTTTATGCCTGGTGAAATCCATGTTGTGAGTTTTGTACAAAAAAGATTTTATTTTTTATTTTTTATGTAGAACAAAAATACAAGATCAATGGTTACATGCTTAGTATTTTAAAGTAAATTCATTTTTTTTAAGAGATGGGTTTCAAGTGATAATTTTTATTGAAAAAGTCTTAATATTTTGCAAACGGTCGTATTTTAATAATATTTAAAATAAATAAATAAATCATAGCTTGAGAACGGTAAGAAGAACATATTTTCCACCCAATTTGTGGATTTAAAAATATCCTTTGGCTAATAAAGTTCAAATCTATGATAAACTATGAAAATTCAAAATTTTAGGCCGATATGAAATTAAAAGTCAAGAATTGAAATTTGACTTCATACTTGTTATTCATCGAGAATAAATAAATAGGACATTCAAATCTACTACTTAATACTTCCAAAAACTCATTTTCTTCTTGTGTGGATTCAATAAGATACCAATATTGAGTATGATGTGGACTTCAAGTATGCTTCGAAAGAAGGTGTGAAGTTAAAATAGAAAGGTATTAATTAATTGGTTCAGAAATGATTGGTAAGCTTGAGTTAGATAAAACCTTGTACTATTCAGTTTTTATTTTTCATAGTGAATATTTTCGATCACTTGTATACTCGTGGACTTTTATTTCTTAAGAGATTATCCACCTAAAATTTGGTGTCATTGTCTCTCTTTCTCTCATTGTACTTTTTGATTTATTTCCAATTATTGATATCATATATTAGTTGAGCATGTATGTTGAATGGATGAAATATGAGTTGAAATTGGTGTAATTATCTTTTGGATATTCTTAAATAATTTTATGCTCAATTTGATAAAGATATCAAGTAATTGGAAATATATGAAGGA
Organism: Vitis riparia; assembly: GCF_004353265.1. Lineage (NCBI taxonomy): Eukaryota > Viridiplantae > Streptophyta > Magnoliopsida > Vitales > Vitaceae > Vitis > Vitis riparia. The sequence goes on from NC_048445.1 coordinate 8,242,805, forward strand.
ATTTGTTTTGATAAATTTGTGTTGGAGAGTATTGAAGCATTTGCATGTGAGTTGTATTTGAAGAAAAAAAATATAGGTTTTGAGAAATTCTAAGGAAACATAATAGGTGTTGGGGTACTTTACCCCACCCCTACTCTACCCTAGGTGTAGTTTAGGTGAGTTTGCTACGCTGAATGTGGTCCATTTGCTGCCTAAACTTGCCAAGTGAGGTGATCGAGTAAATCTTCATATGTGGACCATTTTGTGCTTTAAACAATACTTTTCAACACATGCTTTCCCTTTGACTTCATTCCTACACACAAATATACAAAACACTGCAAAAGCTTTGGAAAAACTAGGCACTTGACTCAATACAATAAAAGAAACATGAATACCACTCACAATTACTTAGAACACAACGATATAAAGTCTTATAAAATAGCAATCTTGAGTAATTATTATTGTAAATTATAAAACCACCCTCTTATACTTTTATCCATCTCTCAATTTAACCCCTAAATTTTGTTTTGTAATGAAAATCACTCTTAAACTATGTTTAAATATCAAAAAGCTCTTTCCTTAAGATTTTTCAAAAAAAAAAAATGGATGAAGAAACCCATGTGACAAGCATATAAACATTGACATGAGTTTGTATATGATATGTTTGGATATGTTTAATATGTATACTACTTGTCATAGGGGTTTCTCCATCCATTTTTTTATTTAAAAAATTAACAGAAAAACTTATTTGACATTTGAGCATATTTTAAAGTTGATATTACCTTAAAAAAAATAATAAAAATAAAAACTTCAGAGACTAAATTAAGGTACGAGTGAATTACATGAGTGGTTTTTGTAATTTATTCTAATTATTAATACTAATGTATTAGTTTAGGTTGGTAATTTTGCTCTAAAGATTACTAGTTCAAGACACAAATTTGAATTGTATACTGGCATGTTCAAGTTAAAGACACAAAATTTGAAACTCAAGTAAGCATATATTTTCGAAATAATAGCATTATAAAATGTGAGATTGTGACTAAATTTCATTTCTCAACAGATTCATCTTCATTTCTCTCTTCCATCTTTCATATTTCCAACATACCATTTTCTTTCACTCATACAAAAAATAATTGAATAAAAAAAACCATAAAACAGAATAAATTTCTTAAGACTAGGTGATCTAAGGTTCTTCTGGAGTAAAAACAGACCAAACAGCTAGGAATGCAACAGCAACCATGGCTGCCATCAGAAGATGATACCCAAACCCAGAGATCCCATGAGTAGAGCTGGGTGCTGGTGCTGTGGGGGTGGAGGGGGCTGGTGCAGGAGATGCCAACGCTTCCAATACAGTGATGGCAAGCTTCTGTCCATAGTTGGCGCAATGGTCATTTACACCACAAATGTACCACTTCCTTCCAGGGGCGGCCAGTGTAATTACATCATTTCCAGTGGAAAGAGCTTCATTTTCTGGTGGTATAGTGCAGTTCGTGAACGCCGTACCATTCACTTTGAAGACATTGTGCCGTCCCACCGTGTAATTGAAGACTGCATGTATGAGAATCGACCGTAATACTTTTAGCAGCTTCAATCAAAGAAAGTGATAAAAGGAACATGAAATCCTAGCTTAGCTTAAGGCTTAAGCTACATTACCTAGTTCATCTCCAACATGAAATACTTTGTCCTTGGCCCAGGCTTCATAGTCGAAATTGATGGTCCATCCTTGGTCATCTCCAACAGCAAACTCTATTGCCATGGCCACAGCTGCAAGAACAAATGCCAAGATTGCTATGGCAATAAAACAACTTAGAAGCCATTGGAGCTTATTAAAGTTGAGTAGTCACCAAGTTTCTTCTAAAGATCAGCTTCAATGATTACTTGAACTGGTGATTTTCATCTTGGATGAATCTAAATTAAAAGTCTATTTATAGCGAAATGTTTTGACCTGCAGAATCTCATTGAAAGCTTTAAAAAAAAATATAAAAAAAAAAAGGAACAGGCTGGATGGCCAGCCATGAGGTGTTGCCAGAGAAAACTTTGGTTGGTACGCAGTTATGCCATGCCTAATGTTGTATGACAATTATAAAAACATGTATGTTTTGGCAGTTTCCTTTGGCCTACACATATATACACAAATATCGAATGATAATTTCTCTAAGCAATCACTATTGGAAAATTGGTGAATGAAAAGAACATGTCTAATGAAGGAGACAACCTTTAGAGGGGACATAGCACTTGGTTTGCAAGGATATAAATAGGAGATTGCCCTCTTTATATCATTTAAGAGTTGTATCCTGAAAGACAGACACCATTTACTGTTGTAATCAAGAACAGGGTGCCAAAATTCTGTCTTTAGGACATTGCAATTTGCAAGCCTCCAAACAAACGAATCTCTTTTTACTTCCATTTGATTTTTTTTCTTGTTTCTTCTTTTGAATTAGTACAAGTTTTTTCCATTGCCACCCCAACAATCTAAAGATAGAATTTTGTTTAGTGATCATAGAACAAACATTGAAGTCAGACGCTACCTCACCAAACACTGAAGTTCCTGTTCCTATTAAGGCAGGAACACACCATGAAAAACCAAAGAAATTCAATGGAGATGACTTTAAAAGATGGCAACAAAAGATTCTCTTTTATCTCACCACCCTCAACCTTGTTCATGTCCTAAAGGAGGAATGCCCCAAAGTACTAGAATAGCCAACAAAGGAGACATTCAATGTTATAGAGGCCTGGAAGCATTCAGACTTCTTATGCAGAAACTACATTCTCAATGGCCTGGTTGACTCCCTCTACAATGTCTACTTTTCATTCACTACAAAAAGAGGGTTGTGGGAGGCACTTGAGAAGAAGTACAAGACTGAAGATGCTGGAACAAAGAAATTCATTGTTGGTAAGTTTTTAGATTTCAAAATGATTGATTCTATTACTCTTATTAATCAAGTTGAAGAACTTCAAATCCTCATTAATAAAATCCATGTTGAGGGAATGATGATCAATGAAGCATTTCAAGTTGCTTCCATCATTGAAAAGTTGCCTCCTTCATGGAAGGACTTTAAGAACTATCTGAAACATAAATGCAAGGAATTGTCGATGGAGGATTTGATAGTAAGGCTTAGGATTGAAGAAGACAACAGAAAGAATGACAAATCTGTTGGCAAGTCATTCATGGAAGCCAAGGCCCATATTATGGAAGGAGAGTGCTCCAAGAAGAGGAAACTTCCCTTCAACAGTGGAAAGAGGAAGAAACCTGCCAACAACAAGCCTGATAATAAGAAGATCAAAGGGGCTTGTTGGGTTTGTGGAAAATCCGACCATCATGCCAAGGATTTCTAGCACAAAAATGATGAGAAGAAACTTGAAAGAAAGGGAAAAGTTAGTTAAGCAAACATGGCAGAATCTGAAAATTTTGTTGTTGTAATCCTAGAGTCAAATGTTGTGATGGACTCTAAGGATTGGTGGATTGATTATGGAGCCACTAGACACGTTTGTGGTGATAGAAATTCCTTTGTGAATTTCCAGAAGATTTAAAGTGGAGAAAAACTCTACATGGGAAATACTTCTTCATCTATGGTGGAAGGCAAGGGTGATGTGGTTCCGAATCTCACTTCAGGGAAGAAACTCACCTTGATGGATGTCCTCTTTGTACCTGAAATTAGGAAGGACCTTGTATCTGCTTCTCTTCTTAGTAAGAAGGGATTTAAACTTGTATTTGAGAGTGACAAACTTGTGCTGACTAAGGGTGGAACCTTTGTCGGAAAGGGATACATGAGTGAGGGCTTGTTCAAACTCAATGTATTCAATGACAATGTAATTGCTTCAACTATCAATAAAAGCTTTATGTCTTCTGCTTACATTGTTGAATCTTGTGAATTATGGCATTCTCGGTTGGGACATGTTAATTATCGTTCCATGTATAAGATGGCAAACTTAGGTTTATTGCCTAAATTTGATATTAATGAAACACAAAAGTGTGAAATATGTGTTGAATCAAAGTTTGCAAGAAAGCCATTTAAATCAATTGAAAGATCTAGTGAACTACTTGAATTAGTTCATAGTGATCTTTGTGATTTGAAAATGACTCCAACTAGAGGTGGCATAAAATATTTTATAACTTTTATTGATGACTATAGCAGATTTTGCTATGTAAACTTTTCTGAACCAAACATAAAGCATAAGCGTTCATTCCTTCATTCTAGCATAATAGGGCTAACCCAACTTGAAACTAATGTCACATGCTCAAGGTTAAAAACAAATGCCACCATTACAATGGCAAGAAAGCTGGACTGCAACACATACAACATCATGTGTTCCACTCACGATAGTAGTAGACAACAACATAGTCCCAGCTTATGTTTCGGCACTTCTAGCACCAACAGTATCATCCTAGGTGGTATTCTACCTATGGTCCAAAGTATACACCTACTAGATTAGGTGCATTTCAAAAATTTTAAATTACGGGTGTCATCCATCTAGCATGTAGCCAATCTGTATATATGAGAGACTAAAGAATTAAACTTGTACCTAAAGGGATGAAACCGATGGCGGCCTGATCCCCTGAACCTGAGAGGACCTTCTGGATTTTGTTCTCTAAGTTATCATATCATGTGGGCGTGGACCTGTACCTAAATACTATGATACCTTGGTCTAATGGAATTTTATCACCATGACACTGATCACACATGGTCTTCAAACGGTCATGTTTTTTTGTATAAAGCCTATTTGCTATAGCACAAGATGCAATGCACAATATTAATTAGACCATGTAGTGTTTACGATACCAATATTAATGTTGTTATAACTGATAATGTTGCTAATTTTCAGTTTAGAGTCACCATCAATTTCTATACTATATTGTTCACTCTTTAGAGAAACAACTTTTTTATCACAAGTTTATTATAATTAAATAATAAATACACCGGAACTAACTTAATTAACTAAATTCAGAAGCTTTTGAATCAAAAATTAAAATGTTATACATACTTGACATTTAAATATAAAACAATGTCCCATGAAATAGGTAAGATAGTTTTCTGGTGCAACCAGTTCTATAGCCCTGAAACCATAATGTAAATGTCTAGGATCCAAATCTAGGCCATCCAAACTAGCCAATACCTGTAGGCAAAATCTAAAATACTATGCTTGAGAGTTGGTTTTCCATGAGAATTGAACTTAACAATTAATAGGGACTAGAAGATGTTTGTTGCAGTAGTTGAGATTATATTTTGACAATTCAATGTGTATTGGTGATCTGGTTTGGCTGACTGATGGATACCTGTATCGATTAATAATAGTAGAATCAGGTCTCTGAAATGCATGACTTTTAGTCAATGCACGATATCTTGCAAGGTTAGTAAATTATGCATTATCAGGCTGAAATTGGATTAATTAACCTTTTAGAAAAGCAAACCAACCCTTTGGATGAGAAAATTTTCCAAAGAGGGTTGTCATAAGGAGCTTTAGGATTTGAACATTCAGTCCACTTCTTTAGTCTTCTTTCAGTTGCTTAAAGAACTTCATTTCATCAACTTCCTGGGTGTCTTGGACTGTTATTCTAAAGGTATATGATGAACTAACATCTTCAGGAAAAACAGTGTATCCCATGCATCACAAATGTATATATATTTTAAGATAACATCTGCTACATCCATAACTCCTTACTACAATGTAATGTAACAGAAGTAGCCCTCTTCCACCAAATTCCACTTATGCGAGATATGTGTTTGATACACCATCAATAGAGAAGATCAAAGAGTAACAATTCACTAGCAGAGATCCCATCTACCTGCAAGCAGCATATATAATCAAATTGACTCCATTTGTCAACATAAAAACAAAGAACTTCAAAGAAAAACTTCAATTATGCTGCATTTGATGGACAAGTATAAGGAATGAATGAATGACAAAAAAAAAAAAGACCTAAATTTCAATCCCAGCTGATTTTTCTTAACTTTGATCTAGAAGAAACCTTATTCCTCCAGGCGTTCTACCTATCAGTATGGTGAATATAACTACTGCACAGTCAGAGATCAGTGTTTCATTGTTTCAAAAACTGAATAAAAAAAAAAAAAAGTCATATACCCTTTTTCATGGTTCTTTGAAATCCCACAAACAGAAATCAGGAGGTCAAATTGAAAAACAGTCAAGAAATTATACCTTTGAGGTTGTATGAACTAGGTGTTATCGTATGTAACCAAAATCCTGGAGAAATGTTCTGCAAAACATCATATTAAACAATGAAAAGCCAGACAATGACAAACTCATCAAGATAAAAGGTAAAATTAATGATGAAACAAGATTGTCTTACATCAACAGTTTGCTGAACCTTCTTATCTCGCTTGATTGGCCTCCGAGATGGTTTGGATCCAGTCATCGCAAATATGTCATCTGCAATCTCCTCTTGGGAAAGAGCAACTGAGAACCTTTTTGGTTTCTTCTTGTTTACTGCAGGTTTCTTTCGTGCAGTCTTTGAGGACCTACTTGATTTTACTTGACCAGTCCCCTTTGGCAATTGAGAATCTCTCTCTGCTCGAGCTCTACACCTTCCTGCAGCATTTCTTAGCCTCAGATTCCTTGTCAGCGGCAGTGACTGATCTCCTTTTTCTACTCCAGTTCTGTTTTCTGCAAAACTGCCAGATGTCGCTGTTTTCTTAGCACTCTCTCCTATCAATATTTTCAAGGATGGTTTCTCAGTCAAACTTTTGCAGGATGTTGAAGTTGATCCATTCTCTGAATCAGAATCTTTGTCACTTACAGACTCCTCAACCAGACTGTGGTGGTGTTGATGTTTGGCTGAAGCTGCCATTTCCTGGTGTCTCAGTGAGGATTCAGCTTCAGAAATTGGAACGAGCACCATAGGGATTGAATAGAGTTGTATGGGGAGAGAGAGAGAGAGAGAAAGAGAGTGGGTGAATATTGAACTTGAGAGTGAAAGCCTTTGTAGATTGAGGATGCGCAAGAGAATGTAAGAAAAGGGCACTCATATATGAACTTCTTCTAGGGTTAAGATGGCCTGTAACAGATCATTGCCCATATGAAGAATTTAATGCATGGACAAGAAAGTACTTAGGTTTACTAGGAAAAAATGCAGCCCATGTTTTCTTTCCATTTTTTTCCATTGTGCGGGTGGAGATCCTAATATATATAAGGTTTGTTCCTTATAGTTTTCCTTTTATGAAATTTTAAGTAGCGGAACTTTGAAACTGATGGATTGTTAAGTTTTTAAAGTTGCTAGCCTCTGAAAGAAAAATATACTCAATGAGAGGCAAGAGACAGTTTTAGAAGGATGCAAAGTCAATTTTATAACTAAAAAAAATTAAATTACTCAACTACTTTGAGAATTCAAGAGAACAAATTAACCGCTTTTCTGTCTCAACGTGTTGTAGGATGAACCCTAATTTCCTTCTAACAAAAACTGTCCAACAGTCACATGTTGATGAAGGTTGTAGGGTTATAAATAGCGGTATGTCCTTTCAAGTTCTCATTGTCATGTTCCCTGAATGAGAAGCATGGAATCTGTATAAACTGATCAAAATACAAATCATCCCAAAATTGTAGTGTATCAAATCTGTACCAATGTTTCCTTTCCTTAATTCACACCTATATCACCAGTATAATATAATTTTAATAAATACAATAAAACTAAATTAAGTAAATTAAGCAGGCCTCATGGTATGTGTATTACAAAATTTGAATCTAAACTTAGGATACGTTTGATTCCTACAAAATATTTAGAAAAGGAAAAAAATGTCAAGCAAAATGATTTTCTTTTGTGTCAATAATATGAAAAAATGTAGAAAGTTATTAAGGAAAATGGAAAAATTGCCTTCAATTTTTCCTCCCCATTTTGGTTAAAAGGAACATGAGGAAAATTTAGTGAAGAGGTTCGTCCCTAGTAATTTAATTTTCTTGTCTTCTAATTTTTTTTATTAATAATCAAATAAAAGAAAAATTTTATATGTTTTCAGACCTTTTTCCTTCCTTCTAAATTTTTTCTCTTTTCTTTTTTATTCTATATATATATATATATATATATATATAATCGTCATTGTAGTCATAAGAAGATAATTATTGTAACAGGAATTTTCAAATATTATAAGATACTTTTTTGCATATATAGTAATTATTTATGTATGGCATTTCAACCATATTTGCAGAGAAATTTTGAATCCGAAAAAAGGACATTAATATAATAACTAATGTAAAAATAGTAAATCTTATCATCAAAACAATACATCACACATATATAGACTATTAATAATAATAATAATAATAATAATAATAATAATAATAATAATAATAATAGTTGTCATTTTAGTGGTAGAAGACAATTATTGTAATGGGCATACTCAAATATTATAAGATATTATTTTTGCATATATAGTAATTATTTATGTATGGCATTTAAAGAAGTTTTGGATGAAAAGAAATGGCATTAATCTAGTAACTAATGCAAAAATAGTAAACCTTATCATCAAAATAATACATTACACATATATAGACTATTAACTACAATCATTACTATATTTGTGCAATTGTTATTTATACCTCCAAAAAATATGTATATAAATGTTATTTTTATTATTCTAAGGCTAAGTCAATACTTTTTAAAGAAAAAAAAATAATTGTCATGTTGACAATATACTTGTACCAATATTTGAAATTTTGAAGAAAAAAAATGTATTTATTATGATTGTTAACTTAAAAAAATTATTATTAGGGTTATATTAAAAGTAAAAATAATATTATTACAAACCACCATTCATATAAAATATTATTTATAGCAATTCAAAAGATGTGATATTTTTAAAATGAACAAACACACGCACCCCCGCGCGCGCGCATATATATATATATATATATATATATATATATATATATATATATATATATATATATATATATATAATTCATTTTCTATATATCATGGCAAGTCACCTTGTTCCCAAAAGGGACAAATGCCCTTGTTAAAATTTTGGGAAAAAAAATGTATAGGAGAAGGGATTTGATCCTTGATCTAAGGTTTTGAGTAAAAAGGGATAGCTACTATTAGGCTATACAAACACTTGGTTGCTATACTACCCCCTTATATAAATGTCATATCCCGCCCCTCGAAGCTTCCTTTCTAGCTCTGCCAGTGCTCTATAAGTAGTACAAATAAATACAATATTTCACACTAATTTCACTTTTAAATTAGAATGTTAGAAATTGCCTCATGTCAAATATTACATCAATTTAATGATTTTAAACTAGCCTTACCACTTTCAAATTTTCCGCTTTTAGAAATGAAAGTATGTTTCACTTCATTAGTACTAATTGTGTTATAACTAATATCATAATTATCTCATTTAGCATTTTTGAGATAGTTAATTTGATATATTTTACATAATTCAATGTCTTTTGTTTTTTCTAGTGAATGAAAGATTGTGAAATAAACACTTCATGTTGTTCAATTTAACCCTATAATAAAAAAAGATGATTAAGAAAGTATCTTTGGCCAAATTTAATTGATTTAGGATTATGTTAATATCTTCCTTTTGTTACCAATAATTTGAATTTCCAGAAATCACTTGTATATCCATGCTCGTGCTGTATAATGTCTAACAGAGGCACTTCTTGATTTGGAAGTATGAAAGAGAGAAATTGCACCTTTACCATGTTCTAGGAGAAAGATTCAACCAAGCATCAAAATAAAAGGCACTAATGGCAACCATGAACATTCAAATTGTTGTGATGAAACTCTTAATGCTACCTGTTGTGGCACAAGAATAAAGATAAAGCAAATTCACACACACACACACAAAAAAAAAGTTCAAGAGATTTAAAATGATTCAGACATTAAAGGAAATAATTCTAACAAATAGCTAGCAATTTCTTCTCCAATTGCTATCAACCCATATTATTTAAATCCTCCTCAAATTATTACTAATCAAGGGCTGTCAACAACAAGGGTATGCAAGAATAATCATGTACAAGAACACACCAATTAACATCTAGCAAATTCGTCTTGCTATGCTTTTTTCCATCAGGCCAAACTTAGTTGACCTATCCACAGAAATCCCTTTTTCATTGTTAACCAATTGTATATTTATATACCATTCTCTATCAATGCAATGTACGAACATTTTATCATGGTGACAAAAGTTACTTCCTAGTTTCCTTTCAAAGATTTCATTGTATCATAGTTTTGCACTATAAGCAACCAATTTGAGCCCAATCTAATAACCTTTCAAGCCTTTAATCAATGTGCAAGCCTCGTCTCTCTAAAGCTAACCTCCTCAAAGTATTTTTTGTGGCATTCTTAGATCCTACTACTAATTTGAAACTTGTGAATTGAACCTCACATTGCAGGTGCTAAAAAGCCATAAGCAAAGACCAAAGATGAAGAAAACAAAATGATAAGCTACCCAAAGTTCAGAAATTGGATGACTAAGGACATGATACTAATGTCATAGTTGATGGGAATGATGACAAAAGATGCCTGCTTGAGCATGACAATCAGAAATACAACTTCACAACAAGTTTGGCTTTCCATCCTAGAGCAACTACTCCTTACATTTGAGGGAGTATTAGAGGAAAAAGAAACACATCTAATATTCTATTCCTTCTAAAAAAGGGGCCAATAAAATTAGAAGAGTATCTTAAAAGGTTCAAAGTTGTTTGTGACAACCTTACTACCATGAACAAACCAATCTAGGAGGTTGATAAAGTTTCTCAACTTCTTGGAGGCCTTGGATAGAAGTATAATGACTTCAAGCTAGCTATAAGCACCTTTCCACAAATAACTTAGCGCTAAGGCCTTTTGGGTAGGCATGCATTCATGAGGACCTTGAGAGTGAGACAAGGCAAAGAGTTATGCAAGTACAATATGTGCAAGCTAAGGTGCAGGCGAAGTGGAACCTGAGATGGCATGAGGGATAGCAAGCAACATAGTAGTGTACTGCAACTAACATAGTAGCAATGTAGTGTGCTCATGACACAAAAACATGTCACTTGTGGCATAGTAGCCACAACACCTTGACTCTAAGTATGTGTCACCAAGGTGGCATGGGACAACACCTTGGCTCCATGAGTGACCTATGACCAAGGTAAGGTGACATGGAGGCTAGTGAGGGGTAGCACAAGGCACAACCCTAACTCAGCTAAAATTCAAGAGTTTAATTTTAGCTAAGTGGTATTTTTTCCTTTGAAGAAGAACCTTAAAAATGGAGACTCCAAGTGAAAGCATAATTTTCCATATATTCGTGAATAAATAAAAATTTATTATGCCTCCTCAAGTAGGGATAATGTCTCCTCTAGAAACTTTCTAAATGGCTTAAATGCTCTTTGGGTGAGGAGAGGGGGGTGTGATGGTGGTATGGGTGTGGTCACAACTAAGGGTTTCGATGTAAGGCCTTAAACATGAGTAAAGCACATGGGCAAGCATTGTTAGCACCCACAGATGGGCTCCATGATATGTAGTGGTGTGCAACATGTAGCCACAACAATATGGGGTGTGATACAGTCTCTCCCTCCCAAATGTGGCATAAGAGCAAAATGACTTGTGCAATGAGGTAACTTGATGAGTCATAGGCACAATGGTCTATTGTAGCACCAAGATAAACTTGGATAAGGCAAGATGATGATGCAACAATGAAGTTAACCCAAATGCAGTGGCTAATGATTGACACAAGGGCGCAATGCCTTCTATGCAGAGATAAGGAGTCATGGGTGTAAGGTCATGACTTGTTGTTGCACCAAGAAAAGGGCTTAGACATGGCACAATGTGATAACACAAAAACATGGATACGTGACAAGTGCAACTCATGGGCATGATGAGCGATGTGTGATTCAAACATAAGCAGATTGCCTTAGCATGAATGTGGTCAAAATGCGGGAACACGTATAAGCATGGTTGACACACTCAAGGAACAACATAGGCCATGAGCTAAAGGAAGGATTGACATTAAGGCATGTTACTAGATGTATAGGCCAAGAAAGGACTTCGCATGCACATGGACTATATAGAGATACATGCAGTGGGCTACCTAGAGATGCTACAACAAACTGATTAGATACATGGGCCAATTCAAGTGCATGAGTAGACTAACTCGAGGGATAAGAGCAAGCAGACTTGAGGCAAAACATAAGAAAGACATCTTGTCTTTGGAGGCAAGCCCAAGGAGGACATGTTACACCATGGATCAAGGACTTAAGGGACTTAAACATGGATTGATGTTTATGGTAGTAGAATGAAAAGTTTCAAATAGATGATAAATGAGCCAAAGACATTTGAAAGCTTAGAGTTTGACTCAAATTGTGATTGTAATTTAAGTTTGAATAAGAGTTCAAATTCTTATTGTAATTGTAGTTTAATAAAACTAGGATTACTACACCTAGTCAAGCAGGGAACACCTTCTAAAATACACACATATATAAAGGTATATTGAGAAAATAGAGGCGGCAAGCCTTTTCAAAACATAGTGAGAGAGCATGAACTCACCAGAGATATTATTGGTGTTTGCTAAGTTATGTCTTGTATTGTTACTTCGATAATAAATAAAATACAAATAGGGAGTTAAGCCTTGTAAATATTGTGTAACTTTATGAGTTTTTTCTTGGTTGCAATCTTGTGTGGGTTTCGGTAGGCTAGCTGGCTTAGAGAGCTTCTAAGCACCACACAAATGCAAAATTTTGAAGTGAATTAAATTTGTGCCTATGACACCAACCATGGTAACAAAGCTATCTTATCCATCACTAAGCCAATTTATTAATTTTCTCATTGCAAAGTCATGAACAAATAATCATATCATAGAAGGAAGAGAAAAAACTACATGTAGAACTAAGCCTTCATAGGAGGAAAAAATGGATCCCATGGTCGAGGATTTCCTAGAAAATTTAATGGAAATCAAAGATTAGATTACAAAATCCAAGGCTTCAACCTAAACTTCAACAAGCCTCAAAATGTCACTAATATGATAATATCCATAATGCACAAAATATGTAGAAGCATAATGACAATGGACAAAAGGTTGACGATAACTTCACTTAAAATTAGGTACTTTCATTTTCCCAATTTGTGGGAAAGTTAATCATTGTGCCTTGGACTGTAGGTATAGGTATGATGCATGACAAAATGAAGATCCTTCTCATGCCTTGGCAGCCATGAACATCAAATATAACGTAGATCTAAATTATTACACTATTTCAAGTGCTACATAACCCATGGTCAACAATTTAGGTAAACTCAAACACTTTAAACCTTATAAAGGATAAGATATGATATATGTTGGCAATGGTTCAAGATTAGAGATATTGGAGAAACTGACATTAAAACTTCAGATGGTAATTTATGATTGAATAATGTTTTAGTTTGACCAAAACTAAAAGAAAATCTTTTATATGTGAGTTAACTTAGTACTAGCAAGAAGTGTTGCCTTGAATTTAACTCTAATGGTTTCTTGATCAAGGAAAAAAATTGCAGAGCTGTGATGAGGGGCCATAAGTAATGTTGACTATACTAAGATACCAAAATAGAAGGTTGAATATTGTCATCACTGCGAAGAAGATTACTGTCATCATTGTCAAAATTATTCATAAAATTCTTCCCTTAGATTATTTCCAACAAGCCAAATTTATTCCCTTCGACTATTTTTTGAAAGATAAATGTTGAATTGCCAGAATTTTTTTCCTTTTAATTGACCAAAATTCTCATAATTGTTCAATCAATATAACCCTCGATATTCCTTCTTAGTTGGTCTTTCTTAAATAGCCAACTGATGTTGACTAACACTAATGACTATTTGATGCACTTGTATATAATGGCACTAAATGATGCAAGGTATCCTTTTCAATTTATTTTATTATTCTTTAATCATTTTTCCAATATTTTTTTCTGTAAATTTTTCATGGTATTAAATTAGAAAAACATGGAGCCAAAACTATCAATCCAAGCTTTCCACCAATGTCCAAGCCTTGTTACAATCAAGTTTTCCAACTATAATTACATCTTTTGACGATCTCATATTCTACCTTAGATAAGGAGTCTAAGTGTAAAACATCACATAGAAGATGATGATAAACCAAATCAACAAATTGAAGAAGAAAATGGTAGGCCAACTATTGATCCCAAATATGCAAATTGGATCAATAATGATGGTTTGATGATGTATTAGCTCATAGGGATGATGACTGAGGAATAGGGCATGACAGCCTAAAGGCAAACCACTCGATAGGTTTAGCTCTCACTTGACGAACAACTTCTGCTTGCAACATACTTATCTGAGAACCTGATTTTTCATTCCCACATGAAGCACATTACATTGGATCTTCACTTTGTTAAAGATCAAGTTTCCTAAGGCTCTCTTCATGTCTCCTATGTTGGCACAACTTATCAACTTGTTGATTGTCTAACTAAGCCACTGTCTTGATAATGATTACTTGACCTTTGACCCAATATTGGTGTTCTCAATGGATAACCATCATCTAACAAGGGTGTGATGAAGGAAATTATGCGCTTACCAAAAATCATGAAGTAAATCCTGCACTCACCAAAAATCATAAAGAAAAATCTACAACCTAATACTTGGTACAGTTGTATTACCTTATTGTCTTGTCAAGGCTTCCATTATGTATATAAATAGATGCAAAGTCAACACAAAAGTACACAACCATTTTTTACATATATATCTTCAGTTATTCTTTAGATACTAGTCTCATAGTGAAAATGTGGCATGAAGTTAAAGTTATCCCATTCTTTGAATCAAAACCTATGTCTCACATAGACTCTTCTTAGATATATATATATATATATATAGAGAGAGAGAGAGAGAGAGAGAGAGAGAATCAATATTAAACTTGAGATTGAAACCCTTGAGTCATGAGGCACAGGGAAATGTAAGCAAAGGATATTTTTATATCATTCATTAGAGTTGCAAGGTAGTTATTACACCAATAACACATCATTGTCTACTAGGAGAATTTAATGTTTGTCAATAGAAAATAACTTACTTTGCCTTAGTATGGAAAAAATGCAACCCATTTTTTTTCGTTTTTCTTTTTTTCTTCTTCCTTTTCTTTTCTTTATTTTTTCTTCTTTTGGAATAAGAATCTTAAGTTTGTTTTGTTAGATGTTTCACTTAATAAAATTTTAAGTAGAGAAACCCTAAAATTAATGAACATGTTACCTTCTTAAATTGGCCACAAAGGAAAAGATAATTGAATGAAAGGCAAAATATCGAGGTTATAAAAAAATGACTGTTTTTAAAGTAGCCTTGACAAAAAGGATAATCAGATTATTGAGATGCAAGGGAATGAAGTTACAAAAAATGATGTAGACTATAAAATATGATGTAGATGTTGAATTATGCAAGTGCAATTTTTAAGTAAAAAAACTTCACATTATTTAATTGTACACTTTTGGTATTAAAGAAAATAATTTGTCACTCTGAAATTCAAGAAACAATTTGAGCATTCATTATTTCGTAACATGTTTTAGAATGAAATTTTACAAGTTGTTTAACAAATAACTTCCGATAATTGTCCTATGCTAGCATAAAAGCTTTTAGCCTTGCGTGTATTATATAAAGGGTTGATGTATCGTAACTAAGTTTCATCCTTTGATGTCCCCATTCTAACAAAATGGACTAATTTTATGTCATCTTACCTGAATGAGGTTCATGGAATCTATATAAACTCATAAAAGCCCAAACCATTCCAAAATTAACCAAAGTGCATCTAAATCTATATCAATAGAATATCTTGAGTCCTACTTAGACTTGTAGAGTCATATCATATTGATACTAGGTTATTGTGTTTAGGTTGTCATCTAGCATGAAGGAAATGTCAAAGATTAATGATAGCCAACCTTTTAGAGGAACGTTGATCATCATCCCAAGCAAACAAAGTAAGTATCCCATTTCATCCACATGTATCACCTTCACGTAAAGTTGTGTAAAAATCCTTTCATTGTCTCTAAGTTATCATATCGGGTGGGCTAGTGAGAGGCAACAAGTGGCATGACCCCAACTCAACCAAAATTTACGTGTTCAATTTTAGAATGGTGTTCATTATACCTTTTTAAACATGGATGAGAAAAATGGGAGGGGAGAAAGAGAGAGATAGAGAGAGAGAAAGGGGGTGTTGAGTGATTCAAGAAAGGCAAGGTGGCATGGGCATGGCCACATCCAGGGGCTTCAATACAAGGCCTCAGACATAAGTGAGGCACATAGGCAAGCCTTGTCAGCAACCACACAAGGGCTCCACAATATGTGATGATGTGCAACTTATGGCCACAACGACACAAGGTGTGATGTTGTCTTCCCCTTTGAACAATGGCATAAGGGTGCAATGCCTTGTGCAATGAGGTAGCTTGATGAGCCATAGGCATAATGTCATGGTCTATTGTTGCACTAAGATAGGAATATTAGAGTAGGCATGATGATGTAATAGCAACAAAGCCAACTCAGATGTAGTGGTATATGCTTGGCACAAGGGCACAATGCCTTATGCACGGAGATAAAGAGTCATGGGCGGAATGCCATGACTCATTGTTATACTAAGAAGAGGGCTTAGAAATGGCAAGGTATTATAGTAGCAACAACACGGATGTGTGATAAGAGGTACAACTCTTAAGTTGAATTGTTATTCAGAGAAAAAAAAACAAAATACAAGTTGGGAAATTGAGTCCTGTAAATCTCATGTGACTTTGTGGGTTTTTCTTAGTTGCAATCTCATGTGGATTTTGGTAAACTGGCTCAGAGGGCCTTTAAGCACCACACAGACATGAAAATTTTGAAGTGAAATTCATGTCTATGACACCAGAAGTGGTAGCCAAGCCACCTTATCCATTACGAAACCAAATTATTCTCTCATTGAAAGTCATGAACAAACAATCATATCATAAAAGGAAGAAGAAAAACCACATGTCGAACTAAGCCTTCTTAATACAGATATCAAGGTCATGGAGGAAACTTCAAAGGAGGAAGAAATGGATCTCATGGTCGAGCCTTTCCTAGATAATTTAAAGGAAATTAAGATCAAATTACAAAAATCAAGGCTTCAACCCAAATTTCAACAAGCCTCAAAATGTCACCAATATCCATAATGCACAAAATATGTAGAAGTACAACAACAATGGACAAAAGGTTGATGATAACTTCACTTAAAAAGTAGGTACTCTCATTTTCCAACTTCATGGGAAAGTTAATCATTGTACCATGGATTGTTGGTATAGGCATGACTATGCATGACAAAATGAGGATCCTTTTCAAGCCTTGGTAGCCATGAACATAAAAGATACTGCAAATCTAAATTATTACACTGATTTAGGTGCTGCATAACACTTGGTCAACAATTCAAGTAAACTCAAACACTAGTAAACCTTATAAAGGACAAGATATGATATATGGTGCAATGGTTCAGGATTAGAGATATTGGAAATACTAAATTATAACTCAGCATGGTAATTTATGATTAAATAATGTTCTAGTTCTACCAAAACTAAAAGAAAAACTCTCATCTCTAAGTTAACTTACTATTGGCAATATGTGTAGCCTTGAATTTAACTCTTAACAGTTTCTTGATTAAGGAAAAAAATCATATAGTTTTGGTGAGGGATCGAAACAAGAGGTTGAATATTGTCATCACTACCAAGAAGATTACTGCCATTTACCAGAATTATTCACTAAATTATTCCTTTAGATTATCTCCAACAAGCTAGATTTATTCCCTTTGACTACTTTTGAAAGATAAATGTTGAATTGTTTAAATTTCTTTCTTTTTTTAGGTCCAAGCAAGCCCCTCAAAAATGGTTTGAATGTCTTTCTCATGCCTTACTTCATTTACACTCTATAGCAAAGCTATTCATTCCTTTTTAGTATATACAACTAATGTCAGTATCACAAGGAACTATGAGTTTCAACTCAATTTAATCATCCATATTCTAAGCACAGATTTTGTATTGAAGGATCTTGGATCTCTCAATTGCTTCCTTAGAGTAGAAGTATGGCACTTTCCTAATAGCATCTATCTTTCATAAAGCAAGTACATAAGAGATCCCCTTACCAAAGCTAAAATGATAAGACTGCTCTAATCTCAACTCTCGAGATTCTCAAAGAAACCAATTTCTCTTATGACAACAATACTGATGTCTAGTAGAGAGCCTCTAGTGCTTCACATTCACTAGATCTGACATCAATAGGACTACAATTTGGGTGGGTTGGTCAAGTTGATGACTAACCTAAGCTCAACCCAAATTAAAAAAATGATCATCCCAAACCCAACCCAACTTGATCTTTAACCCAAGATACTCAATCTAAGCTCAAACTAACCTCATTTTTCTAAGCTCATATTGAATTCAGGTTGGTGGAGTTAAACTTAGGGTGGTTAGATTAGACTTGGGTTGGTTGTGTTGATCAAGTTGCATAATTCAAAACTCATTTATAAATTTTTTTAAAAAAAAATCTATATATTTATATAAAAAAAATTAATAGTAAATAGGACAAAATTTCAAGATATCAACAAAAACGTAAAAATAAATCTATATATCTTTCTAAAATAATGAAAAAGTAGATGATATAATTTAGTTTGATATTTTTTTCTAAAAAATTTAAAAAGAAAATGAATATTATTATATATGATAATATAAATTATAAATATTATAAAAAACTTTAAATCGGGTTTGGGTTAGGCTTGGGTTGCTCAAACCTTGGCTCTAGCCTAACCAAATTGAGATCAAGTTGAAAAAACCTAACCCAAGTATTAAAAGTGATTGTCTAAGCTTACCCAAACGTTGAGTTGGGTTATGCTAACTCATTCATATTACACCCATAGACATCATCTATGATGTGAACAAAGTTTGTCAACACTTCCAAGCACTAATAAAAGTCCAATCTTAGTCATAAAATTCATCCTTCGATATCTCAAAGGAATGCTTGTTTTTTTTTTTATCTTTCTCAAAACTCCACCAACCTATATGCCTTTTTAGACTCAAATTGAGCTGGTTTTAAGGACAATCAATGAGGGTTCTCTCTTTTTTCCTTTTCAGCAATTGCATCTCATGGTCTTCTAAAAATCATAACATTATTACACATCCCAATATATAAGTTGAGCACAGATCTTTTAGATCCACAACAACTCACTTAACATGGATCACATTACTACTATGTGGCATTATCATCCATCCTCATCACTTGCTTTGTGACAACATGAGTGTCCTACATCTTTAACATAATCCTGTCTTCCACCCTCACACTAAACACATTGAATTTGACTATAACTTCACATAATAAAAAGTATTTTGCACCCTTCAAACATGACACATGACATCTCTTTACCAAGTTGCAGATGTTCTTACTAAGTCACTGTCACTTGAGTTGTTAAAAAAAATTCATTATGAGTTATGCGTTCATAGTATCTCACTTGCCAACTAAAATGGGCATGTTAAAGAAAATAATTGAAACAACTAGCTAGAAAATTCTTCTCCAATAGCTAGTCAATCAATATTACTTAAACCTCTCAAACTATTGCTAATCAAAAGTTGTCTACAGCAATGATAGGTAAGAATCATATGTGGAAGATCACACCAACAAGAAGCAAATTCTTTTCTAATATCTAGTCAACCAATATTATTAATTTGAATCCACCTCAAATTATAGTTGTGTTTTCTTCATGAGGTCAATAACTTAGTTGACCTTTCCATGGAAATCTCCTTTTCACTATTAATTGATTGTATAGTTATATATCATTCTCTATCGAAGCATAGCACAACCATTTTATCATATGAACAAAAGTTACCTATTTCCTTTCAATGTTTTCACCAGCATCCACAGATGAAAAAATATAAATTCAGTATACCATAAATGCACACTATTAAGAAAAGAGAACACATAAAATTCTTGAGCACTATCCCATATTCCCTACTCCTAGTGTCACCAACTTGCTCAAGTTGTGCTCCAAAAGGTTTCTCCTAATTATTATCACGTCTTTATAAGAAAAAACAAATCTACTAGAGTGTAAGGCAATAACTAATTGCATTCACTCCTCTAAAATCATGAGAAAAATCTCTATACAACCAGTGATGATAGCAAATCAAGATTCACTCCTCTAGAACCAAGGGACAAATCTCTGTAGAACCAATGATCAAGAAAAATCAAGAAAGTCAAGGGCATTAGCATTATTTACCCTATCATTGACTCTAACATGTACCCCATCATTTTAAGCGTACCACAAATAATCTCCTATGGCTCTCTCATGCTCTACTGTTGGAGCAAAGTCATGGTCTTTTGCACCGTATAACTGTTGTCATAGGGCCATTTGAGCTAATTAAAGATGAGGAAGGAAATTTTCTGCCAAATTTCAAGCCCTAAAAACAATCTTAGCCCACTCACCTTGATAGGAGCTTGCCTCTTTTTCTGCATGTGCTAGGTCAGAGTTGAAAGGATCCACTGTATAGTATAATATCAAAAACAGACACTACACCACGCTCTTCCCTTCTTTCCCTAAAACTCCTTTAACCTATTTGGGTTTTGTGATGCAGATTTGGTGGGAGATCAATCACTAGATGAAGCACTATTAGGTATCATATATTAGGTTTTTTGTTCATGGTCTTCAAAGAAACAACCTATTATTGCTTTGTCTAATGCTGAAGTAAAATATTTTCCATCACTTCTATTTTTGTAGAACTTACATGGCTGTTCCTTTTACTTTGTGTCATGGATGTTTGTCTTCTACAAACACTTCAATTGCCAAATGAAAAAATGAATCTTGCCTTTATATGACGATTATTCCAGTCTTTAATATTTTAACAAAGCACATTGAATTGCACTTAGGGATAATTCAGACTTGAAAAAGGCCAACAATACCATATGATGAATGAAGCAATATTGCTATTTTTCCAACTTCATTTGTCTCTGATTGGCTTTTGAGGCTTCAACCCATGCTCCCTTCCTCTTGCCACTAAAACCCACCGCCTGTTTCTCAAATTTTGCTCCTCTAGTTCTCTCCAACATCACTTTCTGGCAACAGCCATTTTGGCCATTGCAATCCTCCATTTCTGAAGACATTGAAATTGGAAGCCACTTCTGCCACTCCAGTTAATTCAAGTCTCTCTCATCCTTTAGATCAAACCTAAATTAAATGAGACCTACCCATTATTCAAGGAATATATGATTGGAAAGGTATATGAATCTATTTTCCAACAAAAATAAATGATGCTTAATCCGGAGTTCTCTATAAGGAGATACTATGGAATTAGTGAAGACGTGTCAAGTTGGCTGCATTAGTTATTTGTGATACTAATGTATGTTTCCTTCAGTAGAAGCCTTGTCACATTCTGAAATATTTCAACTTCCTTCATATATAGTTGACAAGACATGTTCCAAAATCTCTATTTAATAAGCTTAATTTTAAAACCCTAGGTCCCTCTTAACAATCGTAAACTTTGAGAAAAATTTTGATTCTCTCATTTTCTTTCCTAGGAAGATGGTGGTATTAGTGAGTTGCATCCAAATAAAAACTGTGATGAAAAAGGAAAAGCTTTTAGATATTTTTTAAAGAAAATTGAGCCTTTGGCTTGTTAAAGGAGTTCTTATTTTTTGCTCACATCCTTCGAGAGGATCCCGTGGACAGCAAGCTGATCTGTCCTCTTTGTGCTCATTTGTTTTACCTCCTTTTTCTGGTATCAACAAGTATGCATCCCAATACCGTGCATCACAAATGCTTGTCACAAGTATTCTCAATCCAAAACATCATTTATTTTATTCTACCAAGGAACATGTTTAATTGTGAAATATTACCTATCTTATAAATGTGCAAATGACAATTTCATCATAGGTCAACAAATATCATGAACTAAGCAATAATTTTAAAATAACATCTTCTTAACAAAGGACTATAAGTGAGGTAGTACTCTTCCACCAAGCCAGCTAGATACTTGAGAAATGACTGAAGTACTCTTCCATCATCCACATAAGATCTGTGTCCTTACGCCATCAACAGAGGGCACTTCAAACCAAAGAATAATAGCAGTTTCACCTAACCTGCAAGCACCATAATAAAATTGGCTCCATATGTCAAAAAACACAAACAAAAACCACTAAGAGAAACTTCAATCATGTGATGTATGGTGGCTAAGTAAGAGGAATGAACAAAAAGAAGCTAAAATTTGAATGCTACTTTTTCTTAATTCTAAATCGATAAGAAACCTTATTCCTCCAAGCACTCAACCCTATCAGTTTTGTGAACATAACTGTGTCAGTCAGAAACGAGTTTTTCGTTGTTTCAAAGAGCAAAATAACTTGATCAAAATTTTAGAAATGAGTTCTTTAAAAACCCACAAAAGAAATCAGACTAGCAAAAAGAAAAACAGTCAAGAAATGATACCTCTGCGGTTGTATGTCCTAGAAGTTATTGTATGCAACCAGAATCCTGGAGAAAGGTTCTGCAAACCAGCAAAATAAAAAGCATTAGATAATGATTCAAAACCCTGAAAATCCAAACAATAACTCGTTAAGATCAAAGATCAAATTAATGGTGGAACAAGATTTTCTTACATCAACAATGTGCTGAAGCTTCTTGTCTCTCTTGGCTGGCCTACTAGAAGGTTTTGACCCAGTCATTTTGAAGATGTCTTCGGCAATCTCCTCTTGTGAAAGTGCAATTGAGAATTTTTTGGGTTTCTCCTTTTTTACTGCATCTTTATTTACTGTTGTCTTTCGGGAACTACTTGGTTTCACTTGACTCTTCCCTTTTTGCAATTGAGACTCAATCTCCGCTTGAGTTCTACACCTTCCTGCTTCATTTCTTGGCCTTAGATTCCATGTCTTCTGGACTGCATGTGCTTTCCCTTTTTTGCCTCCCTTTATTTCTTCTACAAGATCATCAAAGCCTATTTTCAAGGGTTCTGGTTTCTCAGCCAAAACTTCAGATGACCCAGAAGTTGATTTGTTCTCTAGATCAGACTCCATTTCCCAGGACGACTCGTCACTGGAACAGTAATGAGGTTGATAATGGGCTGGGCCAGGAAGATCCCTTCTCTTCTGAGATGACTCAGCCTCAGAACTTGGAACCAGCACCATTGTGAAAGATAAAATAGCACAAAACCCTAGGGTTTGAAGAAAGTTGTAGAGAGAGAGAGAAAATCTGTATTGAACTTGAGAGGAAACCCTAGTAGAATGCGGATGTGGAGAGAATGTTAGAAAAGGAAAAGGACTCCTTTATATACACCTCAGCTAGGGTTAACGTACACATGTAACATGGTATTTTACACCTGTAACAAATCATTGTCTACATGGAAGATTTAATGCTTGTTTCTAAAGAGGTGTTTTACATTTAGGGATTAGTGGGAAAAAGGTATAGCCCATGGTTTTTCTTTTCTTACAATTAGGGCTTGGTGGAAAAAGATATAGCCCATGATTTTTCTTTTCTCTGTTTTTTCCTTCTCCTTTCATGGGAATAGAAATCCTAGGGTTTGTTTATTGTAGTTTATTTTAAGCTAGCATCAAAATATAATACAATATAAGTAAAGCAGAAGAAAGACATTGAGGTTAAAATGGCATAGTTCCACTAGGATACATGTTCAAGTCATAATCAAGTAGAAAAACTTTTTATTAGTCAAGATTTGCTTCTAGAATTCAAGATCATGGATTGAGTGTTCATTCCATCTTAATATGTTATATTACAAAATTTTAACAAATAACTATCAATAACGGTTATATATCGACGCAAAAGCTTTAAGATTGCAAGTATAATACAAAGCATTGCACATCAACATAGTTCCAAAAGAATAGATGATGTACAATTTGAATGTAGAAAAACCTTTTATGAATTAAAAAATTCTAGAATCCACATCCATTTTATATATCCTAATATGTTATAGAAAGAAGTTTATAAACTTGTGTAACGAATAACTGTCAATAACGGTTATAT
This sequence comes from Vitis riparia, assembly GCF_004353265.1. Classification (NCBI taxonomy): domain Eukaryota; kingdom Viridiplantae; phylum Streptophyta; class Magnoliopsida; order Vitales; family Vitaceae; genus Vitis; species Vitis riparia. Next base: position 8,266,688 of record NC_048445.1, read on the forward strand.
ATCGACCTAAAGCTTTTAGGGTTTGCATGTATAATATAAAGTGTTGCTTGTATCACAATTATCGGCACATCCTTAATTTCAAATACTCATCCTATCCAAATGAACTAAATGTGTGTCATCTTCCTTGAATAAAATGCATCAATAAAATGATCAAAACCCTAATTAGACCAAAAGTGAAGTACATCCACTCGATCTAATAAAATTATCCTTTTGGCCCTTTTAGGTGGCCATCTTTAGGGGAATATTGGAGATTAATGATAGATGACTTTTTAGAGAAACATTGATTATATTTTTTATGAAGCAAGTACAATAGTCTCCCTTTCTCCATCCATACATATGTAACAACTCTACTCTTATGATAAGAAAATCCCTTTTAGCATTCATCAAAAGAAGTGGCCCCATTTCATGGGCTCTTGAGGTAGATGGGCTTCCACTTGAGCGGGGGCAAATTTATGTATCCAAACACTAATACCTTGACATGAAGAGTTTAGGAAAGAAGATACAATATTATAATAATTGATCATTTTTCAAATCCATTGAACTTTTCCTAATTTTCAAGTTGAAAAAGGAGATGCTTTCAAAACCATTAACGAAATTAGATAATTTTCATATTGAATATATCGAACAATAATTATGGGTATTTTTTTTAACATTACCTATTTGTACATATTTCGTTCTAATGATATTTGGGAAAATGTATTTTGAAAGAAATATTATATACTTACCATAAGAATTCTATTTCCATGATAAATAGGTTATTCTCTTTTTTCTTTTTATTATACATTTATATCTAGTATTAAATGACATTTGAAAAAAAAAAAAAAAAAAAGAATTATGGTGGAAAATTATAGGCAATTAGTATAGCCATGAAACAACATCAACGACAACAACAACAATAATAATAATAAATCATATATGTTATAGGAATTGTCATACATATAGCATCTAAATGTATACTATTTATATTAAGAAAAAAGCTGGCAATTTTTACGGTCACTAATGTGATGCTAATAATGTTGTAACTATTTAATGGATATTTTATAAACCTAATTGTAGTTTCTATTTTTATATTATAACTACATAAAAATAATTGACTCTAGAAAGAACAGTAGGCAATTGTTTCTACCTACTACTGCATATATATAACATCTAAATAATGTTTAAATAACATATCTAGAAAATGTATTTTTGGAAGAAAATCAGGGAAATTATTATAACTAATGTAAAAAATAACAAATTTAAGAATTGAAATGGTAGGATGGTCTAACAAGTCTACTGGAAAAAGAGTACATAAGAAACTCATGGAAGCTCAGAGATTGAACCCCCAATACATCATGATGAACTTCCATTCTCTTTTCTTTTCTTTTCTTTTCTTTTCTTTTCCTCTCTCTCTCTCTCCCTCTCTCTCTCTCTCTAATTAAAAGAATCAATGGGTTGTAATTAATGAATTCAATAACCATGTAGTGCATTTATGTGATGAAAAAAAAATGATGTTCCAGCAAAGTTTAGCGGTGATAGCGCACCACAGTTACACAGGCAATGAGTAAACAAGAGAGGAAAAGATGATAAACAGCACAGAGAGAGAGAGAGAGCTCTTAACAAAATTCTAATGATTTGTAACTGCTATAGCTCATATCTATTATCATCAACTCATGGTTAATTCTATGTACATGATCCCTTCTTTTATAATGCAATAGATATCTGTCACGATGATTTGTAGAAACAAACTAAATTTGTCAAAGATGCCTAGTTAACATCCCAAATAATGGGTGTAAAATTACATTGAATGAAATTGTCTCTTTAGATGTAATATCAACTAAGATCTTCTGCATAGACGTACAGGTGAAAATTAATAAAGAGACAAAGTCAAGTTCTACATATTGTTCGTTTTTAGTACATCCCACAAGTGTGAATCGCAGTACAACACATCAAAAAAGCACATCCCAACTATTCTCATTCCAGAAATGAATTATGCCAGCTTGAAACACTAACAAAGAACAAGGTTCTGAAATATTGTTCGTTTGCTAAATTCATGCCTTTCTGATAATAGCATCTGCAACTTCATACAAAATAAAACAACATTCATACTGCTCAACACAAGGTAACTAGCATGTTCAAAATCTGCTACCTGCAGGAAAAATTCCAAATGATAACAATCTGCAGCTACCTGCAACCTTATCTAACATGCCTAAAGGCTCAAAGTTTTACTCTCTTTTCTTCGTGCTGGGATGATCCATCCTACTCTTCCATAATACTATAATAGTAGAACAGTCTGGCCTTCACTACTAAAAAAATGAACACAAGAAAAAGAAAAAAAGTAATTGTTTCTGTAGAACTTCAATTTGGACCCTCAAAACCAGTACCAGAACCAGCATTGTTTCAGATTCTTGAGCGGCAAATTCTCAATGGGGAACCTAGCTAGTCGGTTCTTACTCTACACTTTGGTTACATACAATGAAATGCAAGCTAGTCTAAGAGAGCATAGTCCACCATAGTATCAAGAGTACTATATAGTACAGTAGACACATTCTTCTTCCTGAAATTGTTATTAATTCCTTAATCTACAAAACGAAGTCCATATCATAAATTTGAACAAGCCAATCATATAACCAACTGAAAGAAAAATACAAGTGAATGTCATGGAAGCTCAGAAATTGAACCCAATTCATGGTAATGAACTTCTTTCTCTAATTTACCAATAAATACATCATCTATAGCATCTTATACAATTAGAATACCTACACTGCAAGTAAATGTAGCAACATTAATTTGTCCTTATCGAGTTATCAGCACCTCATTTCATGTGTTTGCACACACAAAACCATACTAACAAAGAATAAAGAAGGGGAGGAGAAAACATGGACAGATTAACAGAGAGAAACCCAGACTTCACAAACAGTACTACTATTTTAAGAGCTCTAATGCATTTGAACTAATACAATTCCAAAAACTTGATTACTGCAATCATGTATCATTCAAAAGCACCGTAACTGTTATTCTCCATTTGGAGTCCAATCTAAACATTCCCTCTTATTTATATGATCTCCTAAGTACAGTATCCGTTGCGATAATTTGAAAAAAAAACCTAAATCACATTGCAAGTGTGAATCTTAATTCCATACATCTCTAATTATATCACACTATTATCATTCCACAACATAAATTACATTCAGTTTCTTATTTCCACGAAGAACAAGTTTGTGAAATATCACTCATCTAATAAATACCGATCTAACAATAACATGGAAACTACTTTAACTACATAACACAAATAACATCCAAAACTATTTAATACAAAGAAAAATTACAGAACTGATCCCCAATTAGTCCATTAAGCCACCCTAGAGAATGTTAGTTCTTTTATCCTTGATACCATTTAGGTTTGATGCACCTTGGGTTATACTCATCTTGCTGTACTAACAAAGATCAAGTTTATTTAACAAGCATGTTCATTGACGAATTTCTAAAATATAAGCTGCAAAACATCAATAATAATTATCTATATTACTTGTCTAATAAATCAACCCATCTAATAATTAACCAGAACTCTTCCATAACTTGTTATGGCCAAGCCAAATAACAGCAGGAAATAGTTTAAACAAAGTTAAGTAACATAAACAACTACTAAACAACAAAGTAAATAAAATTGCTCTTCCAGGAATGCATTAGGCTACATAAGAATTAGACAAAATTTTAATGGACTAGGGTTTGATACAAAAAAAAAAAAAAAAAAAAAAAAGAAGATACATTTCCCCTTTCATCCATATTTAATGGAGTAGGGTTTGATAGAATAGAAGAGACCATCAAACTTGCAGGAGACACATGAAGTACAATGATGGCTGCAAAACCTGCAAGCACCATAACCAAATGATTAGCTGTGTATGTCAAAATACAAAACCAAAGAACCTATAAGCAAAAAAACTCCAATTAAGAGAAAAAAAAATTAACATCTGAAGTCCAGACTTTTCACTGATTCTAGTATGCATGCAATTCAATCAATGAATCCAGTGACTACAATTATTTGCACGGTAAGAAACGGGTTTGTCATTTGTTCAAAAATCAAAACAACATAAAAGATATACCTAGGGCTCCAATTAGTTGTACTTCTTTCCCTGAATTTTCTCAGAACTTGTACGAAGTTGGAGTAAATAACTCCAATCTGTACGCAGGAGAAAGATTCTGCAAAGAATTAAAATAGAAGGCATTAGCCACAATTCCAAACCCTAAAAGGATCCAATTAAACAATAACCAGCAAAGAAGAATCAAAGACATAACCAGTAATGGAGGCAGATTGTCTTACATTTACAATATTCTGCACCTGCTTTGGCCTCCGCTTTGGCTTCCTAGATGGCCTGGACCCCGTCATTGCAAATAGATCTTCTTCAATCTCCCTCCTGGAGAGTGCAATCGACAACTTCATGGGCTTTTTCTTCTTTTCAGCAGGTTTCTTCTTGGGAGCCTTTTGTGATGAACTTCCTTCCTGCAACTGCGGCTCCTGTACTGCTCCAGCTCCACCTTTTCCTATGGGTTTTCTGGGGCGCAGGTTCCACTTCTTCTCCGCTTGATCCTCTACCTTTTCTTCTTCCACTTTGCCTTCTTCTGGTTTGGGTTCTTCCCCTCCAGCTTTTTCCTCAGCAGCATTATCAGAAGCGGCAGGTTGTTTTCCACTCCAGCGGATGATTATCTTCAAAGAGGAATTTGGTTGTTTTTCAGCAGGTAGAGACTCCTCAGTGGAGTTGCAGCCCATTTTCCGATCCTGGTGAATATCGGTGGAGCAGTCCCTATCCATTCTTGAAGTGAATGGTCTAGGACTGCGCATAGACCGTGGTGGCTTAGGAGGAAGCATAGTCAGACTCCGATTCTGTGAGGATACGTCTGGGCTGCAATGCTGAGAGGGCCCGGCTGGGGTACAAGGGAATGGTCGGGCTGCGCTACAGTGCTGAGTGCGGCTGGCTGGGCTTTGATGTCGAGAGGATCCGGCTTCAAAGTGGGGGAAACGCCCCATTGAGGGAGACCCAGAAGAGGCTTCAGAGGGGGGAAAACTCCCCAATGAGGGAGATCCAGAAGAGGCTTCAGAGGGGGGGAAACCCCCCATTGACGGAGACCCAGAAGAGGATTCAGAAGTGGGAAAACGCCCCATTGAAGCAGACACAAAAGCTAAAACCCTAGGAATTGCACAGATTTGAAGAAAGAGAGAGCATAGAAAGACAGAATGGAAATGGAAATTGAAGTGGGAGTGAGGAGACGAAGACGAAATATGACTAACACTCATACTTGAGTGGGAGAGAGAAGTCACGCTACACCCTCTAACGTGGCCTTTCACACCTGAAACAAATATTTTGCTTTATGCAAGGTGGAGGGACCAGAAAATTAAATTTTCAGGAAAAAACAAACAAAAAAGAATCCTCTTTTTCTTTGTTTTTATTTTTTATTTTTAATTCTTTTTGGGTGTTAAGGACGGGAATTTTTAATGGTTTTTTTGTAAAGTTCTTTCAATTTTTATTTTTATTTTTTGGTTATTAAAATGTAGATGTTGGCTTGAAGATAATGGATTAGGAGATGTTTAGTCTTCCTTTGAAGATAAAAATAAAGAAATAGAAAAAGGAGAGGCATTGCAATAGAAAATTGTAATAATTTGAAATCTAGATATCTAGACATGTAATTTGTAAATGAAAAGTTTTACATTATTTATGAACTTCTAAGTTTTAAGAAAATAAATCATGCACCTTTCTTTTCTCGATCCATCAAATGAAAACTGTTTATAGTTTTTTCATTTAAAAAGTAACTACCAATCACAGTCATATTCTAACGCAAGGGCTTTTAGCATTGCATGTATATGTGTTAATTGATAAAGAAATAGATAAAGTAGGGGGATCGACGATAGAAAATTATAATAATTTGAAATGTAGATGTATAATTTGAAGACATAAAAGTTTTTCATTATTAAAGTAGAAGGGATCGACGATAGAAAATTGTAATAATTTGAAATGTAGATGTATAATTTGAAGACATAAAAGTTTTTCATTATTAAAGTAGAAGGGATCGACGATAGAAAATTGTAATAATTTGAAATGTAGATGTATAGTTTGTAGACATAAAAGTTTTACATTATTTATTAACTTATAAGTTCAAATAAAGTAAATCACACACCTTTCTTTCTCAACATGTCAAATGAAAACCTTTTATAATTTTTTCGTTTAAAAAATAACTACTAATAACGGTCATATTCTAACACGAGCTTTTAGTGTTGCATGTATATGCCTTGATATAGAAGTAAAAAAGGAAACAAATCGATGATAGAAAATTATAATAATTTAATATACAATTTGTAGATAGAAAAGTTTTACATTATTTCCGAACTTTTATGTTTTAAGAAAGTAAATCACTATTCCTTCTCAACACATAGAATGAAAACCTTTTATAGTTTCTTCGTATGACAAATAACTATTAATAACGGTCATATTCTAACATGAGCTTTTAGTGTTGCTTGTACATATGCGTTGATATAGAAATAGAAAAAGGAGACGGATTGACAATAGAATATTGTTATAATTTGAAATGTAGATGTATAATTGTAGATAGAACAGTTTTACATTATTTATGAACTTTTATGTTTTAAGAAAGTAAATCACACACTACTCCTTTTCAACACATCGAATGAAAACCTTTTATAGTTTCTTCATTTAAAAAATAACTACTAATAACAGTCATATTCTAACACAAGAGTTTTTAGTGTTGCATGTATATGTGTTGATATAGAAATAGAAAAAGGAGACGGATCAACGATAGAAAATTGTCATAATTTGAAACGTTTATGTATAATTTGTAGATAAAAAAGCTTTACATTATTTATGTACTATTATGTTTTAAGAAAGTAAATCGCTCACCTTTATTTCCCAACACATCAAATGAAAACCTTTTGTAGTTTTTTCATTTAAAAAATAACTACCAATACGGTTATATTATGACACAAGAACTTTTAGCGTTGCATGTACCATAAAGCATCAAATCTCGTATAAATCATTCCAAAATATATGGCAGCAGATGGCAGGATTAGTCGCATAATCTAGGTGCATCAGCTCTATATTAGAATCTCTCTCAAGCATAATATGAACATGGAGAGTTGTATTAATCTTAGAGTGTTATGTTGAATATATAGCCTTCATGCAAATATAAGAGATCTTTCATCATTGAAGTAAAGTAGTCTTCTACTCTTGATTCAAATACCTATGTTGAACCTCAATCAAAGTCAAGAAAGGGAGAATAAATTATAAATTACAAATCATCTTAAATCAAATATTGCAATATGTAGAGTACCCAAGGTCTACCAACAAGAAAATTAGAGAACCTAGCTAGAGTCAAATGCCAAAGCCTTTTGCATCTTTGGAAATCCCTCCTTGATTTATATTTTACCATTTAAATAGTCATATGTAGCCTCTCCATTTTTACATTTTCCGTAACATGTATATATATCTTTTTTGTAATGGATTAGTAAGAAACCTTTTTTGTTTCCAAATTAATTATTTCTCAATAGTTTATGAATTCTTCAAAAAACACACTTGGATCCAATCATTAGGTTACTCTTGAACATGGCCTTTACACAAAGAAGATTAAATTAAGTTTTTTTATAGGAAATGGAAAATCAATCATTTGTTTATCAAAATTTCTATTTTCTCGGGTTATGATAGTTTAAATAGAAGTAGAACTTTGAAAATAATAGACTTTGAGGTGTTTATGCCTTAAAAGAGGATTAGATCAAGCCAAACAAGATTAAAAATAAAATAAAAAAAGGTTATGGTATAATTATAGAAGAAATTGTCATGACTAAAAAAGACATACATAGAATTTTCTAACAAGAAGATGTTTATACTAGTGAAAAAAAAAAAAAACTTCTAGTGTTCTATGATAGCCCTGAGTCTAATCTATCTTCATATGTAAATTGAAATCCTTGTATGGTTTAATAAATAGCTACTAGTAATGGTCATATGTTGACTCGTGAAAGCTTTTATAGTTGCATGTGTTATAAATCCTAACACCAAACCCGTAATTATTCCAAAGCATTCAATGGCCTGTTGAAGAATTCATCTAACCAAGTGTAGTAGAATGTCCTTCAAACCTTGTCTAGACTTGGATGGTGATAAACCTTGTCTAGACTTGGATGGTGATATCAATATTAAGGTGTTAACTAATGGATTCAAGGGAGTATAAGATATCAATGAAAGGCAATTCATATCGAAAATCTCTGCTATAAATAAAATATTAAAGCTTAAATATGTGATGATCTTGGCTAAAAAATAAACCGAAGATAGAGTTACCACAACTTTGTAATATTTTGGGTTATCATCCTAAGGAAACTAAAAAGGTTAATTAATCTTTTTTAAATTAAATCAAGTACACCTTTAAATGAAAAAATGATTGGATTGGTAAACTAAATTTTTAATTGAGAAAACATTGATAAACAAATCTAGAGAATTTAACAAATCCAATTTCAAACCTAGGATTGGGGATAATAAATATTGATTAAAGAATTTTTCATCTTCCAAGATTGGATCACTAATATAGGACATCCAAGTCTAGAACCATGTTTTAAAACTTGAAATTTATTTTTAATAATTTCCTAAAAAGTAAGTTGATAAAAAATTTTAATTTTTATTACATTTAAAATCAATAAAAATTGCAACTAAATTTTATACTACTCTAATTCTTTGTCATCCCTATTGTATAACAGTCCTAATTTTGAGAAACATTCAACTCCTAATAATGCTACTTTACAAAATTATAACCTGAGTCAAATCTCCTCTGACCATTCATTTACGTATGGATTTGCCCATTATTCCTAATTTACATCTAATTGAACCATGCTTTTCAAAATATACTATGGTAACTCAGTCTAAGTCTAAAGTTCAAACACCTATTAACCGCTCCATGAGGCACTTTGTAATACCCCAAATTTCAAAACTATGGTTTAATTGTAATACCAAAGAGTCAGGCCATAATTCTAGAATTTGAATGTGAATTAACGGGTAATGATATAATATTTGTAATATAATATGCTAATTATTTACTTTCTTGTTCAATAATTTTAGTTCTAATGTATAGGTAACAACAAAAAAAAATTATATGATTATTATTAAATATTTATTTCTAAATAAGAACAATTGCATAAAACTTTATTTTACAAATTTCCAATTTAAAATTTTATTTCGTTTGAGAGTATTGATAACATGGTCTAATAGATTAAGAGTTTTCATATAAACCCTATATGTTGTCTTAATTGTGCAAAAAATTCACTAGGGGGTGAATGGGTGTATTAAACAAAATTAAATAAATATTTGTATGTTATAATTACCTTTTCCCTACGAGTAGTTAGGGATTATCAAATCTTGCAATTATAGGCAATGCAAACAAGATATTAAAGATACGCAATGAGGCACAAAGATTTTAACTTGGAAAACCCCTACATGAACCATGGAGATCAAAAACCACAAGGTCTAAGACTGTTAATCTAAATCCACTATATGAGATCAAATTACATAGATTTACCTAGTCGTTTTACCTTAAAGACTTACTTTCTAGTACCTACAACTTGATTCATGTTTGAAACATAGCAACCTCCAATTGCTCCAATGGATATGCTTTAGCCTCACTGAAGGGATGAAAGTCTTCAACCCAAGATTCAAAAGTTGAATCCTTCAAATGAGAGATCAAGAATGGTGTGACTTGTTAAGTTTTCCCCTCAATGAAACCCTCCCTAAAGAATTTAAGATCTCTAACCCTAAAAGGGTTATAATGAGGTATTTATAAGCAAATAACCTAAACAGAATTGGTATCAATAGGTTTCTCAATGAGATTTGCGTGAAATGCTCAAAAATAGCTTTCAAATCTTGACAGAAAATACATGAGCGTTCGAGTGCACTTAACCCCCGCTTAAGCACCTTAAGTGCTTGAGCGGTGCTAAGTGCTTGAGCGGTGCTAAGTGCTTGAGCAGTGCTAAGTGCGTGAGTGATCGCAACACTTGAGCGCTTGTACCCGCTCAAGTGTCCCCTATATCTTTCAAAATTCATTAAAAAATAATAATAATTTTCTTTAATTAAAAAACCATTGTTTGTCTTTATACCTCTTAGAAACTTAACTTGTCATAAGTCAAACCTTTTAAGATGTACCTGTGACTTCCCGATTGGATAAACAACCACACTTGATCTTTAATGAAGAGTAAGTCACTATCTTAATGTCCTAACAATATATATATATATATATATATATATATATGAAGGAAAAATAATGTTAGTTGTTTGCATCATTTAATTCATTTTCACAAGCATTTACTACAAGAAAAAAGGGCTTTGATGACAGTATTTCAACATTAACATTGGCTTATGTTGACAGTGAGGACTACCATCATTGATCGAGGTGTCAACATAGGTCTAAGATACATTGACACCTTCTTGCAATCACCATAGGCATATGTTGATGTTCTAATGTCATCAATGCAGGTTGATGTTGATGTTTTGTTGTCAATGTAGGTTGGTGTTACATTTTTTTTTCAACATTGCTACCATCAAGAAATGATTTAAGATAAAATAATATATTGTTATTTTAATTTTGTTTTAACAAGTCAATTCCATCACATAACTGTTAAACCACCTATTAATAAATAATCTTCATTCTCAATAAATTAATATATAAAATTGAATCAAATTAAACATTCATAAACATAATTTTCATACCCAATAAATATGTTCAAAGAAAGTATAAGTTAAGAAAATTTTCATTTAATTCTTAGTAATTTGGTTTTAACATGTCAAAATAGTTGAAATACAAATGATCAACCATACATGCATTTAATTCATAATTTTTCAAGCTTCGATTAAAGAAATGAAGAAAGAAAAAGCAATAGTTCATAAATAATTTTACCATTTGTCAAGAGAAGAATAGCAACAAGAACAAGAATAATGGTAGAAAAGCTCTTCGTGTTTTTCTTTCTCAAGTCTAAAAGACACCAATATGAGAGTATTGCTGTTTTAAACCTAGTTTATGCAAATATTTATGGGTAGAAGTTGATAGGATATATAGTGGCCTCTTCTACATTTATTAGGACATGATTCAGAAATCAGGACACATTTATTTGTATGAAATTAAAAAATCCATTCAAGGATGTTATGATATGGTTGTCCACCTTTTTTCCAAAAATAATTAGATCATATAATGTCATACTCATTAAGGTTTCCAACTTTTTATTATTTAACCATTTTGTGTTCTAACCAATTCTAGAACCTGCTAGAAGAACGAAGAAGAAAAAAAAAACTAGAATACTCAGACATTAAGTATCATAATGCATTAATATAAAAAAATTATAAAAAATTTACCTTCACTTTGAATTTGTAACATCTCAAGTAACCAAAAAAAATTACTTCCAATTTATCTTAAAATTTTACATTGTTTAATTCACATCATTCAAAATAAAAGGTTTCTCAAATGTGATGATCGCTATAAATTTTTATAGCCTTAGAATTCAACTAGCACCTTTGTTAACTATTTTTATATTAAAATAAAATAAAATTTAAAAATAGATTTAAATTAAAAATATAAATATAAATAAAAGCTAAAAAATATATTTAAAATTTTTAAATAAGTAGAAACTAAATTTTTTAAAACTTATGTTTCTCTTAATAAAACTTATGGCCCATTGATCTAAATTTTTGTTTTAATATTAATTATTTAAGACAAAACTATTCATTTTAATTTTTAAAATTAATTTATTTTATTGTATCTTTAACTTTAACTTTCTTTCTTTTTTTCATTTAAATAAAAAATTAGTTATAAAATTCTTATAGTCTTAGAATTCAACTAAGACTTAACTATTTTTAGATAAAAAATAAAATAAAATAGAAATAAAAGTTAACAAACATATTTAAAATCAAAAAAAATAATCTCTTAATAAAATTTATAGCCCATTTATTTAATTTTTTTTAAGATGAAACCCTTAATTTGATTTTTAAATTTAAATTTCATTTTATAATATCTTTAAATTAACTTTCTTTCATTTTCTTTTAAACAAAAAAATTATTTTAAGCTTTTACCTAATTATCTTATATTATAGTCTTAGAATTCAACCAAGACTCTCCTAACCATTTCTAGATAAAAAGAAATTAAAATTTAAAAATAAATTAAAAGTAGAAATTAAAGTCAAAAAAATGTATTTAGAATTTTTAAAAAAAATTAATAGAAACCAAATTAAAGTTATGTTTCTCCATATAAAATTTATAGCTCATTTATCTATTTTTTTATTTTAATATTTTCTATTTAAAATAAAACCGTTAATTTTCATTATTCCGTTTTTAAAATTTAATTCATTTAATAGTATATTAAACTTAACTTTCTCTCTTTTTATTTTAAATAAGAAAATGATTTTATAATTTCATCCCATTACCTTATCTTATGGTATTAGAATTTAGGACTCCATTAACTATTTTGATAAGAAGATAAGAAGATACTTAAAATTAAAAAATAAATAAAAGCCAAATTTTTTAGAGCTTATATTTCTTTTGTAATGAAATTTATAACACATTTATTTTATTTTTAAAATATTTTTATTTAAGAGAAAACTGTAAATTTTTATTTTTCAAATTTAATTCATTTAATAATATCTTTAACTTAACTTTCTCACTTTTTCTTTTATATAAACAATTTATTTATAATTTTACCCAATCACCTTATCTTATTGTATTATAATTCAAATAGGACTCTATTAGCTATTTTCAAATAAAAATAATATAACAGTAAGAAGATATTTAAAAATTAAAATACAAATAAAAACAAAATTTTTTTAGAACTTATATTTCTCTTAATAAAATTTTTTGCTCATTTATATTATTTTTATTTTAATACTTTTCCATTTAAGATGAAACGACTATCTTTATTTCTTTAACATAACTTCTTCTTCTTTTTCTTTTAAGTGAAAATTTGATTTTATAATTTCACTTAATCATTAGAATGAACTAAGATTTCATTAACTATATTGAATTAATTTTGTGTCTTTTTATTTTAAATAAACAAAATTATTTTTTAATTTCACTATTTATATTTTTTAGTTTACTATTGATAAAATCATGAATTTTAAACATAAATCAGTATTTTCTTCCATTTTTTGTTTATTTTTAATTTTGCTCATATATTTATCTTATCATTTCAATTTCCTTATTTTCATATATTATTATTAAGAAAATGAAGAATTTTCAAAAGAAATCAACATCTTCTATCATTCTAATTGATTATTTAGTTTTATTTTTATTTTCCTATTTTTCATAATTGTATATTTAATTATTACTAATCCTAATTTTTATATTTAATATAGATGGTAGTTAAAAAAACTTTATTAAATATATTAATGAAGAGTAGAGGAGAGAAAAGTACCAACCCAACTTTCTTTACTACAATAGAACAAAGAGAAGATGAAAAAAATGAGACAAGGGAACAATGGGGAAAAAAAGTGAGATGAAAATAGGTGGAAAAGTGCTAGGAGGGAAAAAAAAAAAGAATGGGGGTAGTTTTGTCCAAGATGTGAGTGTGTGTTTTTTTTTTTAAATAATTAGTATTATTATTATTTCACAATTATTTGAAATATTAATTATTACATAGGGGACTAGCTAATACAAACTAAAATACCACAGAGTAAACACAGAGGAAATAAGACAACCCTATTCCGCCAGTGGATTAATTGGCAGCATAAAAGAGAGAGCTTCAAACTAGTAGAAAAAATCTGAGGTGTCTATAACAATTTTGTACCTGCAATCTTGTCTAATAATCTGCTAAAACACCAGACCAATACCTTCCAAGGAAAAGGTTCAATTATGTGGTGTTTGGAGTCTGATTAAGAATTAAGGAGTACAAGAAAAGAAATTAAATGCATGAGGATCAAAGTAAGGAAACTTATTGTATAGGCAACTCAACCTACCCATCTAGCAGACGCGGGGCTATATATGTACACAGTCAGAAATGAACTTTCATTGTTTCAGAAATCAAAATAACAAAAACATCCAGGAAGGCTCAAAAATGAAGAGAAGAAAAGGAAGAAAGTCATTTGATTTTGTTGAAAATGGGTCTAGGTGTCCAAGTGGGCTTACTCGACCTGATCCAATCCTATATTTTTTAAAGTGGTGGGACTAATTTTTAGAAGTTTTTTCACTATCCATAAACTACTACTGAAAATAAAAATATAAAAAAAAAAATGGGATTTGAAATTTAGGGTCTGTCTAGTTGTTGTTTTTGAAAACTGTTTTGAAAAACGGTTTTTGATAACAATTTTTTGTGTTTTTAGAAAGAAAAAAAAAATTATGTTTGGAAATTGAATTCTGGAAAACGGTTTTTGTTTTCAAAAAAAAAAAAACATGTTTGGTTGAGTTAATAAAAAAAATTGAATAAGTAAAACAAAAAACATGTTTGAAAGTTTTTTTTTAATTAATAAAGCGTTTTCTTCCATTAACTTGATTTTATAAATGTATAAATAATTTTCATATGCACAGTTCATTTAAATTAAAAAAAAATATTTCATTTTGAAATTTTTACACCAGTTATAATTTTCTTAAACAAATGATGACTTTGTCACCATATGTAAGTATATTAATTTCAATAATTTAAGGAAGAAGAAAGGGTTTACGGTGAGAGTCTGGTGGTTGGGTGGAGCTCACATTTGTGGAAACACAAAAAATAACTAAGAAAACACGAAAAACAATATATTCTTTGAACAATAAAAAAATAATGAAAACATCTTTTTATTGTTTTCAAAAAAGTGGTTTTTAATAACACAGAAAACACAAAAAATAAAAACACACCCCTTTTCCCAATCAAGTTTTTTGTATTTTTTGTTTTAAAGAACAGAAAACAGTTCTTGAAAACAGGAACCAAACAGGTCCTTAATCTTCTCTTTTTTTAATAAAAGAAAAGAGTTTTCTCTTAAGATGTCCTCTCTTAAAGTTTTTCGATTTTCTCCATGAAAACAAAGAACAACACTCTTGTGTTATGAAAATTTTGAGTAGTTCTCCTATTTATAGTTTTATTCATAACTTGGGATAGGAAACTTATCAGTCGAACAATTAAATTAGGGTTTTTGTACATCTTTGAAGGTAATTTGAATTTCTTTTATTAATAGATTTGGACCCTCAAAACCAATACTGGGACCAGCATTGTTTCTGATTCTTAAGAACCTGAATGTGGCAGTTTGCTAGTTAGTTCTACTTCACACTTTGGTGACATTTCCTCGTGGTTCATATTCCACTAGCTATCATATGATGATATGGCAGGCTAATCTAATGAAGCAAATTCTGGCACATAGAGGCAGTCTAGGCTAGCAAGGTCTTATATAGAACAGTAGACACATTCTTCTGACAGACCAGCTCATATAGTTGAACATGTTATATTTATATAAATAAATAAATAAATAAATAAATATATATATATATATATATATATATATATATATATATATATATGTTGGTTAAAAATAAAGTGTAAGAAGAGTTACACTTTTGAAAAATAACTTTTGAAAATAAAGTGTAAAAAGGGTTACATTTTTAATGTGTGAATTAAACACATGATTAAGTTTTGGAATGTTACAAAACTTGAAAGGTTAAGGAAGACAATGAGTCTTCTCGTCTTTGTAACTTTATAAAACTTAAGAGGTTAAGTGTAAGAGAGTTACACATTTGAGATTAAATCATGTTTAATGTGTGAATTAAACATATGATTTAATTTTTTGAATGTTACAAAGATGAAGAGATTGAGGAAGACAATGGGTTTTTTCTCATCCTTGTAACCATTTTTTCAACCCTAAGAGTGCAATATATGACTTTTCTTCATTTGAAATCTTATGCAGAAAAGTGAAAAGGCTTGATCAATCCCAAGACTATTTCCATTAGTTCCCAAAAGATTTCTAGAAGTGGGAAGAAATAGAGTCTTTGGACAAAGTTCCAAGAACTTATTTGAGCCTTTCTTGTGTTCTTCTTCTTCTTCTTGTTCTTATTTTGTAACTTTGAGAGTTTTATTGTATCAAAGTGAGTGTTTGAGAGTGTTTCTTTTCTCCATTGTATCCATATTTTTCCAAACATTCAAAGACTCTAACTTCAATGGAAAGAGAGACTATCAAGATTATGAACCAAGACCTTGTGAGGTTGGATCGTTTTGATGGTTCCAACTTCACTAGGTGGCAAGACAAGGTGAGATTCCTTCTCACAGCACTCAAGATTTTCTACATCCTTGATCCTACCTTGGCACCGTTACCGGAACCAAAGGAAAATGACACACCTCAAGTGGTGGCGGCAAGGAAGAAGAGGGAGGAGGATGAGCTCATATGTAGGGGTCATATTTTGAACGCCTTATCCGATAGGCTATATGATCTCTACACCAACACCAATTCCGCGAGGGAGATTTGGGAGGCTCTTGAAAACAAGTACAAAGCCGAGGAAGAAGGTACCAAAAAGTTTCTTATTTCTCAATACATAGATTTCAAATTTTTTTATGAAAAGCCTCTCTTACCACAAATTCATGAGTTGCAAGTAATTGTGAATAAGTTGAAAGTTCTCAAAATTGAACTTCCGGAGGCCTTCCAAGTTGGTGCTATTGTGGCTAAATTACCATCAAGTTGGAAAGGTTACCGGAAGAGGATTATTCACAAGAGTGAAGATTACTCCTTGGAAGAGATTCAAAAACATCTTCGCATTGAGGAAGAATCGAGATCAAGAGACAAAATGGTGGAAGAGTCCAATGGTGGGACTAACAAAGCCAATGTGATTTCAAAGGCCAATCATCCTAGAGGTAAAAATAACAACAACAAAAGGAATTCCGGAAATTATATGAGCCCCAAGAAAAATCAAGAGCAATTTAAGGGCAAGAAAGGTCCTTGTTTTGTGTGTGGAAAATCTGGGCATTATGCTAGGGAGTGTAGGTACCGAAAGGACCAAAAAGGGGCTGTGGTGAATGCAATTGATGAGGAGATCATTGCAACACTAAGCGATGTGTGCGTTGTCCAAGGAAAGGTGCAAGGATGGTGGTATGATACTTGTGCCACAGTTCATGTTACCTATGACAAATCTCTTTTTAAGGCCTTTGAAGATGCAAAGAGAGATCAAGAGGTTCAAATGGGCAATGAAGGAAGATCCAAGGTGCTTGGCAAGGGCACTATTGAAGTTGTTTTTACCTCCGGCAAAAAGGTTACCCTTATAAATGTATTGTATGTCCCCGATATGAATAAAAATTTGGTTAGTGGGGATTTGCTTGGCAAACCGGGTATCAAAGCGGTGTTTGAATCCGGTAAGCTAATTTTATCTAAATCGGGGAACTTTGTGGGAAAGGGGTATTCTTGTGATGGGATGATCAAACTTTGTACCAATGACAATATCAATAAAATGGCTTCTACTTCCGCTTATATGTGTGATTCAAATTCTTTATTTTTGTGGCATAATAGGCTTGCACATGTTGGTTTAAGCACTATTAAAAGGATTGTGAAATGTGGTTTGATTGCTTGTGATACCAAGAAATTTGAAAAGTGTGAAATATGTGTTAAACCAAAGATGGTTAAAAAGCCTTTTCATAGTGTTGAGAGATCATCTAATTTGCTTGATTTAATACATAGTGATCTTTGTGAACTTAATGGCATGTTAACAAGAGGTAGAAATAGGTATTTTCTTACATTCATAGATGATTGTTCTAGATTTACCTATATGTTTTTGTTGAAAAACAAAAGTGAAACTTTCAATGCCTTTAAAGTTTACAAAGCCGAAGTTGAAAATCAACTAAGAAAAAATATTAAGGTGCTTAGAAGTGATAGAGGTGGTGAATATTTCTCTAGTGAATTCAATTCTTTTTGTGAAGAATATGGCATAATACATGAGTGCACCGCATCCTATACACCTCAACACAATGGCATAGCGGAGAGAAAGAATAGAACATTCTTGGAAATGGTGAATGCTATGTTATTGCATGCTAAATTGAATTTCAATTTGTGGAGTGAAGCTTTGTTGACTGCTTGCCATATTTTGAATAGAATTCCTATGAAGAAAAATGAGATATCTCCATATGAGTTATGGAAAGGAAGGAAGCCTAATATAGGTTACTTCAAAGTGTGGGGGTGTCTTGCTTATTGCAAGAAAACGGATCCAAATAAAACAAAATTGGGTCCAAGAGCCATTAAGTGTGCATTTGTAGGCTATGCCTCAAATAGCAAAG
Organism: Vitis riparia; assembly: GCF_004353265.1. Classification (NCBI taxonomy): domain Eukaryota; kingdom Viridiplantae; phylum Streptophyta; class Magnoliopsida; order Vitales; family Vitaceae; genus Vitis; species Vitis riparia. The sequence goes on from NC_048445.1 coordinate 8,284,907, forward strand.
CTTATAGGCTATTAGACTTGGAGTCTAATGTGATAATTGAATCAAGAGAGGTAGAGTTCTTTGAGAATTTGTTGAGTGATAGCAATTCTCAAGTACCTACTAGTGTTGGAGAGTCTCAAGATGAGACACCTTCAAAGGTTGTTGAGCAACCCATTGTGCCTCGGAAAAGCCAAAGAGCTAGAAAAGAGAAAGTGTTGGGATCGGATGAGATTGACTCTCAAAGAATTTCCTTTTACTTAGTAGAAGGAAATAGAGAAGATATTATGAGAAAAATTCCTATAGTACTTCAAATAGAGAAGGATCCCAAAATATACAAAGAAGCTATGGCTTCTAGAGATGTTGCTTTTTGGAAAGAGGCTATCAATGATGAAATGGATTCAATTATGTCCAACCAAACATGGGAATTGGTAGACCTTCCACCAGGATCTAAACCAATAGGGTGCAAGTGGGTATTTCGAAGGAAATATCACACCGATGGCATGATTCAAACCTTTAAGGCTAGATTAGTAACTAAGGGGTTTAAACAAAGAGAAGGTATTGATTATTTTGATACCTATGCGCCGGTGGCTAGAACAACATCGGTTAGGATATTGTTTGCTTTGGCATCAATTCATAATCTATTTGTTCATCAAATGGATGTCAAAACGGCATTCTTGAATGGGGATCTCAATGAGGAGGTCTACATGGAACAACCGGAAGGTTTTGTTCTACTGGGGAATGAAAACAAAGTGTGTAAGCTTGTCAAATCATTATACGGTTTAAAACAAGCTCCCAAACAATGGCACGAAAAATTTGATCATGCTATTCTTTCGGATGGATTTAGACACAACAATGTGGACAAGTGCTTATATTCTAAAACTTGTGATGACTATGTGGTCATAGTGTGTCTATATGTGGATGACATGTTAATCTTGAGTGATAACATGAAAGGAATAATAGAAACGAAAAGGTTTCTATCCTCAACCTTCAAGATGAAAGATCTTGGAGAAGTTGATACTATATTGGGTATCAAAGTGAAAAGAAATAGTGGGGGTTATGCTTTGAACCAAACCCACTACATTGAGAAAGTAGTTAGCAAATTTAGTCATCTCAAGATTAAAGATGCTAATACTCCATTTGATTCAAGTATAAAACTTGAAAAGAATGATGGTAGATCGGTGGCTCAACTTGAGTATGCAAGTGCAATTGGAAGTCTTATGTATGATGCTCAGTGTACTAGGGCTGACATTTCATTTGCAGTTAGTAAACTAAGTAGGTTTATTAGCAATCCAAGCGTGGAACATTGGAAAGCTATTGGTAGAGTTCTTGGTTACCTAAAGAATACCAAAGAACTAAGCCTCCAATATTCTAAGTTTCCTGCTATACTTGAAGGGTATTCAGATGCAAGCTGGATATCGAGTGTGGGAGATAATTTATCTACCACAGGTTAGGTGTTTACACTTGGTGGTGGGGCTGTCTCTTGGGGATCCAAGAAACAAACTTGTATATCACACTCAACCATGGAGGCAAAGTTTATAGCTTTAGCTGCAACTGGAAAAGAAGTTGAGTGGCTTAGGGATCTCATGATGGACATTCCTTTTACTGCAAATAATGTGTCAACGGTGTCGATACATTGTGACAATCAAGCCACTCTAGCTCGTGCGTACAGTGGAGTGTACAATGGGAAGTCTAGACATATAAGCATTAGACATGAGTATGTGAGACAATTGATTCAAAATGGAATCATCTCAATCTCATTTGTGAGGTCAAGTGGAAACTTGGCGGATCCTTTTACTAAACCTCTTACAAGAGATTTAGTAAGGATAACATCTAGAGGGATGGAACTAAAACTCCTTAAATAAAATTCACTAATGATGGTAACCCAACTTAATACTAAGAAATGACTAGTCTTAAGTTCAATAGGTAAAAACAAGTCATTGATAAGTGGGTTGTGGCAGCATTAGAACATGTGAGTTCCATTTGTGATGATTAATGCTGGTTGTTACCGTTGGAGGGTTAAGCTTAAAGCTTTTAATGAAATTCAGTCTATGTGTGACAAGCATCTTAAAGGTAACAAGGATGCTGGAAGAATTTCACCTATGTGAACTTAGGAGTGGTGTCGCCTCTCATGAGAGTTGGAGTTTCTTTCAAGAAAGTTCATGAATGGATTGAGCACATGGCCATAAAAGTGCTAAGAAAGAAAATAATGGGCAATCGTGTGGTTAGTGGAAGTGTGTGTGTTGTTACCGGTTTCGTTACAAGGAATAACTGGTTCAATGCTACAAGCAACCTGGGATTTCAACGGAACTTTGTGACAATTACACTAAGGTAAAATTCAAATCGACAGATATTTTATTTTATGCATTTTCACTGTTGAGGTTATAAGGGTTGATGTTTATTTTTAACCAAGTGGGGGATTGTTATATTTATATAAATATATATATATTGTTGGTTAAAAATAAAGTGTAAGAAGAGTTACACTTTTGAAAAATAACTTTTGAAAATAAAGTATAAGAAGGGTTACACTTTTAATGTGTGAATTAAACACATGATTAAGTTTTGGAATGTTACAAAACTTGAAAGGTTAAGAAAGACAATGAGTCTTCTCATCTTTGTAACTTTATAAAACTTAAGAGGTTAAGTGTAAGAGAGTTACACATTTGAGATTAAATCATGTTTAATGTGTGAATTAAACATATGATTTAATTTTTTGAATCTTACAAAGATGAAAAGATTGAGGAAGACAATGGGTTTTTTCTCATCCTTGTAACCATTTTTTCAACCCTAAGAGTGCAATATATGACTTTTCTTCATTTGAAATCTTATACAGAAAAGTGAAAAGGTTTGATCAATCACAAGACTATTTCCATTAGTTCCCAAAAGATTTCTAGAAGTGGGAGGAAATAGAGTCTTTGGACAAAATTCCAATAACTTGTTTGAGCCTTTTTTGTATTCTTCTTCTTCTTGTTCTTATTTTGTAACTTTAAGAGTTTTATTGTATCAAAGTGAGTGTTTGAGAGTGTTTCTTTTCTCCATTGTATCCATATTTTTCCAAACAGAACAAGCCAACCATTTCAGCAACAGCGAAAGGAATACACCTGAAACCCATGGAAGCTCAGAAATTGTGCATCATAATGAACTTCTTTGTCTTCCCTGTCACTAAAGACATTATAATGAAGTTGATAGTGGTGTAGAGCATCTCACGTGATGAGAACATCCACAATACAACAAAAAGTGTAGCAATAACATTGTTCTTATCAACTTATCAACACCATCATTTCATGAGTTGGCACACAGAAAAATATACAGCCAGAGACCAAACAAGTGAGAAAACATGTGTAGATAGAGGAAAGAAAGTCAGACTGCAGAAACAGTAGCTTCAAGAGCTCAACTACATTTGAAATTTTAATAGTAAGAATTTTCTAAATTCGAACGCTGCCATTGTGCATTCTTTAAAAGTATAGTAACCATTCTAATCCATTTAGAGTCAAATCTATTCATTCTTTATGTGATCTATGAAGGACAATGTTAATTGTTACGATAATTTGAAGCAAAAATCTAAATTACTTTGCAAGTTTGAACCTCAATACCATACATCGCAATTCATGTCCTACTATTCTCATTCCACAATATAAATTATGCTCAGCTTATTACACTCACAAAGAACAAGTTTGGGAAATATTGCCCATCTGATACATAATTAACAATCTGGCAATAACATAGACAACTACTCGAGATAACGTAAAATAACATTCAAACTATGTAAGACATAAATAACATCCAGATCTACTTAACACAAAGAAAAATAACAACAATCTTCCTCCAATGCATTAAGCCATCCAAGAAATTGGCACACTTTTTATCCTTCCCTTCATATAGGTTTAGTTTTTTTATTACTATTACACTCATCTTACTATACTAACAAAGGACAAGTTTATGTAACTAGGATGTTCATATGAGGTGTAAAAATTCAATAATAATTCTTTGTTACATGTCTAATAAATGCCATCTGAAAACTCAAAGACTCTTCTCCAACTTCTCAATACCAAGCAAAAATAATACCGGGAAATAGTTAAAACAAAGAGACGTATATACAACTACTGATTAACATCAAAGTAAATAAGATTACTTTTCCACCAATGTAATAGGTTACACAATTGAAATAGACACATTTTTAACCCTTTCATCCATATGTGTGCACATTTAGGGTTTGATACAAGGTCATATGTTTACACAAAAAATAGTTAAAATTAACCCTTCCATTCATATATATATATATATAATGGTTTAGGGTGGGATACACCAGAAGAGGGCACTTCAATTAAACCTGCAGGAGATACATGAAGTACAAACTATGGCTGACATCTTCTCTAACCTGCAAGACCACAATCAAGTGATTAGTGACATAGTTCAAAATGGAAAGCCAAAGAAATCTAAGCAAAAACTCCAATCATGCAATGATGGGTGGTTGAGAATTAGGAAGCAAATGAAAAGTAATTAACATTTGGAATCTATATCTTTCACTGATTGGAACCGGCAAGGAAATTTTTTCCAATAGGCAACTCAAATTAAGAATCCAATGAATACGGCTATTTACAAATGGGTTTTTCATTCTTTCAAAAAATAAAATAGCATTAAAAATTTACAAGGACTCAAAGTAATTGTACTCTTTTTCTGAATTTATTTTTTCTCAGAACCCAAACAGAAATTAACCCGTCAGAACTTATACCTCTACTGTTGTATAAACTGGGAGTAACAGTTTGCAAGCTGAAGGCAGGGGAAAGATGCTGCAAAGCATCAAAATGGAAGACGTTAGCCACAATTGAAGGCCCTAAAAAATCCAATTGACAAATTCATCGAGATCAATGATCAGAAATTGAGGCAGATTGTCTTACATCCACCGTATCCTGCAGCTTCTTGGGCCTCTTCTTTGGCTTCCTAGACAGCCTCGATCCAGTCATTGCAAACATATCTTCTTCGATCTCCCTCCTGGAGAGTGCAACTGACAGTTTCATCCGCTTCTCCTTCTTAACATGTTTTTTATTGGGAGTCCTTCTTGATGGACTCCCTTGAGGCCACTGTGGCTCCTTTCCTGCTCCAGTTATACATTTTCCTTCAGGTTTTCTCGGCACCAAGTTCCACTTCTTCTGGACTTGCTCTTCCTCTTCTCTTGCTTCATTTACTTTTTCTTCTTCCCCTTCTCCTGCAGTTTTTTCCTCCGCAACATCCTCAGAAGCACTCAGCTTCTTTCTACCCACGCAGATCACTATCTTTGAAGAAAAACGCTGTTTTTCAGTAGCCCCAAACTCCTCATGGGAGCTGTCGTGGTGTTTCAGATCCAGGAAAGCATCGCTGGAGCAATTACTCTCCATTTTGGGGCTGAATGGCCTCGGGCTTCGCATAGATTTTGATGGCTTGGGTGGAGGCATGGCTAGGCAAAGATGCTGTGAGGGTCCAGCCAGCCTACCATGCTGCCAAGCTGGGCTACAACGCTGCGAGGGTCCTGCTGGGCAGCAGTGCTGTGATGGTCCGGCTGGGCTACAATGCTGAGAGCGGCCGGCTGTGCTTCGATTCTTAGAGGATCCAGCTTCAACTGGTGGAAGACGCCCCACTGAGGGAGACCCAAAAGAAGAGGCTTCAGAGATGGGAAAACGCTGCATTGAGAGAGACTCAGAAGCGGCTTTAGCGGTAGGAAAACGCCCCATTGAGGAATACCCAGAAGCTGAAAACCCTTGGAATTGGAGAGAATTGAAGAGATAGGGAGTAGAGGAAGACAAAAATGGAAATGGAACCTGAAGAGGGAGTGAGGAGACAAAGACGAAATGTAACTGACACTTATACTTCATTGGGAGAGAGAATTCACATTAAACCTCTAACGTGGCCTTTCATGCTTGTAGCAAACTTTTCCCTTTATGCAAGTGGATGGAGGACGAAAAAAGGAAGATTAACATTGTCAAAAAAGGAAAAGGTGGACTCGATTCCCTTTGACTTCGAATTTTTTACTTTTTTCTTTTTTATCTATTTATTTTTATTTTTATTTTTTTGGTAGGGGGTTAAGAACAACAGGACAAAGAGATTGAGCTTATTATAGAAAACTATAATAGGTCGGAGTGAGATATGCACAAATTTTGTAAATAGAAAATTTTACACTATTTAAGGAGTTTTAGGGTTCTTTTGAGTTGTTGGAAAATAACTTGGAGATGTCTTAGTAGAGAATGCTTCTGCAACCTTTGGGAATTGTTGTCTTAGTAGAACACCTTGTAATGTTTTGAATGGTTTAAGTGAGTTGTGTGATGTCTCAAACACTTTTATATTTGTTGTATTTTCTTTTAGCTATAGTTCCTCTCTATTGGTAAAGATTAAATCTTAACTTTGGGTATTAATGGCAAAAAACAATCAATGCTCTATTTTTTATACTTGTTTTGATGTTTAATTCATGTTTTTTGAGTAATAGCTTAGGCTAAGGAGGAAGGGTTCCTAGGACCTCCCTTGTACCCGTCAAATGACTCTCAACTTGGTTATTTAATGACAATATCATGTTGTAGATTGGACGCTCTAGCATTTGATTACAAAACCACTCTCTAATGCTTGGAAACTAGAATTTAGGAGTCTGATTTGGAGTATGTCAAGTACTTGATGAAAAAAACCATTTTGACTTGAGATAGCTCTAATTGAGCTTCTAATGTTATCGATGGTAAGAAAAGAATAGGAAGCTTTAAAGACACTATCTAGATGTATAATCACAAGGGTGAGATAGCTAGAAGGAAAAAGAATAGGTGCTTGTGTTGAATATCTCCTAGTTGAGAATACCTGTAGGTAACTTATCACTAGTTGAGAATACCTGTAGGTAACTTATCATTGAAATAGGGGAGCCCAAGGGATTGCACAATCCTCAACACTAGTGCAAAAATCCTTTGAATCAATTTTAGTCATGGTTTGTTTAAATTTTATCCATGTTTTCAACAAGATCAATCAAACCCCTTTTCAAACAACTAACTGTAAGAGTTTGCCCCATAAAAATACCTTCATTTTCATGATCTTTCCATTTCCCCTACAACCTAATGTCACTCCTCATGGATGATACTCGGCTCATCAGGATATAAACTTCATTTACTCCCTATACAAGGGGATACCTTATTATGACATTCATAATTGGGAGTGGTCATAAATGCACCCTCTAAAAGCTTCTGTCTTTGCAAATTAAATGACCATTATCAATAGATTTTCTACTTGTCAAGATAGAATCACTATGGGATTGTTCTTCTTGAACCCCATAAATTCTTAAATAACACAAAAATTTTCTATTTAAACATTGTTTGTCATGTGGAATTATTGTAATATTTTATGACCAATGAAATTTTGACTAAAATTTTTACTTAAGTCAACATACTAGAGAATCAATATATAATAAAACTAATCAATTAGTCTTCCAGTTTCAAAAAATTCAAAGCATTAACACTTTGCTAATCTCCTTATTTTACTTCATACATCAATATCTTACGATTCCTTGAAACTGATATCCTTGAAACAACACCTTAATAAGTATTAATGTTGCTCACTAATTAAATCTGAGAATAAGGTTTGAGAGAGATTCTTATATAGACTTGATGAACCTTGGTGGTTGAGTGAAACCTCCAATTGGCTGCCAAGCACTTTGGAATGATTTTGGTTTTAATTTGATGAATAAAATTAGGGGTTGGTTGAGACTAAAATTAGGGGTTGGCTGAGATAAGGCAACATAAGTCAATCCTTTTTTGGCCGGAATAAGGAGATGAAAGCATATATTGATATTTAATCTGTCATCGAGGTGAGCATCAATTTTTCTCCGAGTGATTGCTTCCCATTCATCTTTTATATCCACTCAAAAAGGTAGCATTTCAATGTAATATAACTCTACAAGTCCATATTAGGGTTTGAGGTTCTAATACAAACTTGATGCATCTTATGGTGCATGCAAACTAATTCCACATTAGCAACCAAGTTGTTTGAGAATTTTGAGGGGTTTAGTGACTAAACTTAGAGGTTGGTTGAGGCAAGGCAACACATGTCTAGTCTATTTGTAGGCAAATAAGTTAATATGATGAAACAATATTAGATGACTTGTGATAGTTTAGATTACATGCAATGCTTAAAGCTCTATTTCAAAATACGACAGTTATTTGTCATTACTTAAAAATAAAAATTAATAAAAGTGTATCTCTCATGTTGTACTAAGTGATAGGCTACATAAAGGCACTAAAAACAAGGTAGATGACTTTATGGTGAGCTAGCTAGGAAATGTCCAAAAATGGTGGGTCCATCCTTCCCCAAAGCTTCAACATGAAATGGGGCCAAAATAATGGCAATGGTTGAGTGGAACCACTACATGAGGACTTTGAACAAGCTAAAATGGTGGTAAGTTGGTGATAGGGATAAGAGATGACCATCAATGGCAATGACTAAGTAGAACCACTATCGAGGGGAGTAGGATTAAAGCTTATGACCAAAAAGTCTTCATAATGGTAACCCAATCTAGTTGATTAGAAATCCCAAGATCTAAGTTCAAAGGGATAACTAAGTTATGAATGACTAAAAGAAACATTAAAGAGATAATCTCTCTTATCTATTCCTATGATAAAATAGTGTTTTTTTTATAATGTGAACTAGGTTAAGCTTTGTTTTTAATGAGTCCTATAACTTGGAAAACAAGTGAGGTATGATAGGATACTCTTAATAGGAATCACCTATGTGAGCATGAAACGAGATCATTTCTATGAGAATTTTTAAGGCTGAAATTCTCTATAACACTCATAAAACCAAGATCTGTTCAGGGTCAAAATGAACACAACCATGAGAATCAATGGTGATTTGGAAAGGAATTGTATGGATTTATTGTCTTGATTTACATCAACAACTAAACAGTTTAAGACATCACATTCATTGATTAACTAATAAATCCAATAATATTTTACTAAGGAAGGTTCAAAGTCATAAACTACCTATCTTGACATAATGACTTTCCAAGTTGGACTCTCTTGATTGATTAGCTTGTCATTTGCATTTTTTAAGACAACTTCCATTCATGTGGGGGGTTGTTGGAATATTTATATAGGTGAATGAAAATTAGGACACATTTTTTCCAAATGGATACTACTTATTTCAAAGGATGTGTCTAATATTTCAAAGATACATATCTTTAGATAAGTCACCAACAAATCTATAAATATGGACCCCTCCTATAGCATTTCTTATCCATCCATCCATCCATCCATCCATTCTCTCCACTCTTTCTCCTTTATTGTCATTTAAAACATTCAAGTCCTCTTTAACTTCAAATCTAATCATTTCTCTTTTTTACCAAATATTTGGTATACAAGATAGTACAAATCACCAAAATTTGAAGTGTTATTATCATAATAAAGCAATCATTGTATCTTGGGAGACGATTGTCAATGAACCATAAGCACCTGAGTGGGACAAATTCTTCTTAAGGACATAAAGTCAAACTCTAGCTTCGATTAATCTTATTTGTGAGTTTCAATTTTCTGATTACTTTATTTTATTTGTATATTTATTATACACACTTATTATCCATATATTTTCAGTGATTTGGATAACTTATATAAGTCCATAGACCTAGGGATCGATATCTATTCCACTTAACCATCTCTCGAGCACCTCAGGTGCTTGAACATTGGATAAGCACTTAAACGATTCTAGCGCTTGAGCGTTGGTTCCATTACTCAAGCATCCCTTGTTTTTCCAAAGCATAAATTCAAGCATTTTAGTTTAGAAAAAAGTAACTAATTCACTCTAACCCTTCAACCACCTAATTTGCCGCTAAACAAACCTTTTTAAATTTACTTATAACTTTTCGATTGAACAATCAACAACTTAAAATCTTTTAATGGAGAGTAAGTCGTTATCTAAAAAGTTTCCTAAGTCATGATGAATACGAACAAAATTACCAACAAACAAAATACAAGACTCAATGTCCTAACACTCATGAGTCAAAAACATCTTTGGAACTTTAACTTATGGAAGAGAATGAGAGAGAGAGAGGGAGAGAGAGGTTTATATTAGGAATGGCAAAGGGGTGGGTTTGGAATGCGTCGCCCCCATCCCAATCCTACCCTATTTATTAAAAACAATTCACATCCCCGTCCCGTTTAAAAAATTAAACGGGGCGGGGCTGGTATGGGAAATTCTCATACCCGCCCCGTTTAGCTTTTTTTAAAAAAAAAAAATTTAATTTTTTTTTAAAATTACTTTTAAATTTTTTAATTGCATTATAATAAATATATTTTATAAAGAATAAAATTATTATATTTTTTATAACTTATTTTATTATAAAATTTTATTATTATCTATAAATTAAATTCATTTTAAAGTTTAAATTTAATTTAATTTTAAAATTAATTTTATATGTAAACAAGAGGATGGGGCAATACCCAAACCTACCCTGGGTTTAAAGAAAATATCATATTCGTCTTAAGTCCGTTTATTAAATTTAGATTCATCCCATTAAGGGTGGGGCAGGTACCCGAAAAAACTCATCCCGTTGTCGTCCCTAATTTATATGGATAAGAGATCAATATTTTAAAAACTGGACATGGCCATATTGATTGTGCTATTGATTAGACACTTTTTTTTTGTCTAGTTTATATTTTTAACTTATTTATATCTAAAACCAACACTGACCCGATGGTCCGACTGCCAACTAGATCAATTATTATTGCAAGATGGAGAATCAAGCCTAAGTTGCATTTGTTAATAAAAGGAATAGAGGCCAGGACCATTACTAGACTTTAAATTAATTGATACACATAAATATACAATATAAGCTTGTTTTTTTTTTCCACTTGTTTGAACTCTTAAATAAACATAAATATTAAGTGTAAATTTATTTTTATAAGTATAAAAAGAATATAAATTAAATAATGTAATAATTCTAAAAATTATAAAACAATAAGATATATATATTTTTGCATGTAAATAAAATTCTGTATTATTTTTTGCCTTTCATCTTAAATATATCTTTACACTTAAATATTATATATGTTTTATTAAATAAAATAAAAAATGTTAATATATTTATATTTATCCTTATAATAATTTAATTTAACAATATCAAATATAAAAAATGAAATATTATTAAAATTGTGAATTATGTTTATACTTAATTTTTTATAATTACTTGTAATTTTATATAATATATAAATTATATATTTATAACGTTACTGATACAATCGCAATTCAACTATCAATCCAACCAATAAATCGTGAAATTTTTTATTCTGTTAAAGTCTAAAAAACATTGGGAAATATTTTTCACTTAATAAAATCTCTACAACTCCAAATATGGTCTGATGCTAACAATATTATCGTATGATATTTATCCCCTAATTGCACCACCCACCATTTTTCACCGTGGAAAATGTATATGGCTCCATTTCTGGTTAGGATAAGAATCAAATACTAACATAATCTCCATCTTATATTTATCCTTGATGGGGGCAGCCTACTATGGGTGCTCCAATTATACCTCAAAAACTCCGAAAATTAAAAATGAGATGATTTCAAAATTGTCATTGATAGTCATGATATTGATAATAAAGGGTTTGCATTTTATTTCTAGGAACCAGTTTAGAATTATATAGAGAATGTTGGAGAGGAGGTTATAAATCTCATATCATTTAGTTTTAGGTTATCTTCTAGGAATAATTTACAACATCAATTAGGGATTATGTCAAATTTTCTAATCAAGTCGTTGAAGTACATAATGAAATTTGTATTATAAAATTAACGTATGAATAGATAGGATAATATATAATCATGCATTGTCAATGGTCAAAATAATAAATTTCGATGGGTACTGATCTAATACCCTAGCATATATAATCATGCATTTTCGATGGGGATCAGTACCCTAGCATATATATAATCAAGCATTTTCAATGGTTACCCATCAAACTTACTATCTTGACCATTGAAAATGTGTGATAAAATTTGTGTCATTGAATAAGGATACAAATAATGAAATCAATACATAAAAGAATGAATCAAGGTACAAATAATGATACAAAGTTTGGGTACAAAATAATGAGAACTAATCATGTATATGATGGATTATGATTGATCCCACATTTTTATACTATGATAGTGGCTTAGATAACATGCACATTAGCCCCATTGAATAAGTACAAACAAATGTATATTTAACATTTGGGTGAGGGTATGGAATCAAGGGTGCTACTATATATGTATAAAATCTATCTTTATAAAAGAAAAATTAAATCAAAATCAAGTGGGGAAAGGAGTACGAAAGAAGACAAAGGGTAAAACAGTAATATCAGTTACTCTAAAGAAAACCCTTGCGAATTGCAGCTTCTCATAGGCCATACATAGGACCGCTTTTGCATTGCATCTCTTCCTGAGTTCCCTGACTTCAATGGCACAAGAAGGCGAAGTTCCCAAAACCCCCATCCCACAGTCCGAAGCCCCAGCTCCATCTGAGCCTACTTCGATGAAGCGCCCTCGCGACGACGATGGCGGCGTCATCTACTCGGCAACTGGAGAAGTAGCCGACGATCACCGGTCGCCAAAGCGGCGGGCCAAGAACCAGGATGTGTTGTTCCGGATAGTGGTTCCTTCAAGACAGATCGGGAAGGTTATCGGTAAAGAAGGATCGAGAATCCAGAAGATTCGAGAAGAGACCAAGGCCACTATCAAAATCGCCGATGCTATTGCTGTGAGTTATTTGTGGTTTCTTTGATTTGAGTTCGGCTCTGTTTGGTTGCTGAGAAAATGCGACAAAAGAGAAAAAGATGGAAATTTTGGCCTTACATATTTCTCATGTTTTACCATTTTACTGCTTAGCATCACTGTATAGTGTGGATATATGATGGTATTTCTATTAGTAGATTACTCGAAAATTGAGGCAACGAAAGAGGTTAAAACTTTGATTCTTAGACCCCTTTTTTTTTAATCCATGCGGGTTGACACTATTTGGTTGAGAGAAAATGCGGGAAAGGAAAAATTTTCCGAAGGTTTGCGTTTTTAGATTTTTAAATACTAAAACCATTTGATTAGTAGAGGAGAGCTTTTGGCCTCTCAGAAACAAAAATGAAACTCATGGTATTGGGGTGCATACGGTTTCATATCCGATTGGTTGCTGGGATATTTTTAAAGGAAAAAGTTTCGCACTTTCAGTTTTGGATATTTCTATATTTGGTTCGACCATATTCAGATTTTCTTTGCTAATATGCTAATGTAAAGTGTATGCATGGCCCTTTATTTGGTCACTTTTCATCCAATTGTGTTCGAGCTAGTTCATTCTTCAAGAAGTATCAGTTTTTCTCCTAACATTATTTCTCTGTTGTCGGTTTTTTTTTAATTTCGAGAAAGTAATTATTCCCTTTTCCGGTGAGCAAAAAGACTATTAATAATCTTAGAAATCTTAAATTGAAACTGTTGTTTAAAACAATTTGGTGGCATACCCGAATCCTTTTTTTTTTGTTTAATTATAATGGTATTTACATCCTCTTTCTTATGTTTTGCAGCGTCATGAAGAGCGTGTGATCATAATAAGTTCTAAAGACAGTGAAAATGTTATTTCTGATGCAGAGAACGCACTCCTGCAAATAGCCAGTTTAATCCTGAAGGTGATGTGATTCTTTGCGAGTTTACTGTTTGACTTGACAAAGCCTCATCATTGCATAGTGAATTTTGGAATCATTATTGATTCTTTTTATCAGCAGCCTTTTTTATTTAATGAAACCCCAGAAGTACCTCTTTCATGTCCTTTTTTTTCTTCTCAATTTTAAATCTTGCTATGCATATTTAAACTAGAGTCGATCTTGACTATGTTGTTTGTTGGCATGGAGTGTTACAAAATGTGGGCATCTCTGAACCAGGAATATTGTTGTCAATACGGTTCAAAATTTTTACCAGGGTTTTCAAAGGCGTTTTCTCAAGTGCACCTCAAGGCAATGCATGGCAAAAACACCTTGAGGCATTGAAGAAAAAGAAGAAGTTCACAGCGAGGTGTAGCAGAGGTGCACTTTGGCTATTGTGCCTTCTATGCCTCTGGATTGAGGTGTACACTTCTGTAGGTCTTTGCAGATGAGATGACCACATTTAAAAAAAACCGAACATTTTAACTTGACAATCCCGTAGAGAGAGTGCAAACTGAGCATAGAGAAGAAATTTGAAGAAAAACCCTAACCCTAGCTCTGTGAAACCCCCACAATCATTGTTTTTTACTCCAATGGCACCCCCGCCCTCTGGTAGCATCCCATCCGTCTCATCTCAAGAATCAGTGCCTCTCTGCCCCTTGTACACTTCTTTCCTTTCTCCTTTCTTCTCAGTCCACACCTTCCGGTTTTTTGTTTTTCTTTTCCCATCTTTTTTTTTTTTTTTGGGGGGGGGTGGTTGTTTAGAGCTAGGATATTTTTTGTTTTCATCTTTCATTTTTGTTTTATTGGGTTTTTTATTGTTTTTAGTTTGACCTGTGACCACTTCCTACACTAACTTTCACTTAATGTCCAGTTTCCACTTTCCCACCTTCCATGTTCTTTTTTTTTTTTTTTTTTTTTGTCCAATGGAAAATTGTAAAAATTATATAAATAATTAGGTTTTTATATTTATATTAAATTATTAATAATTAGCTATTCTAATATTTAATTTTGAAAACTTTATAATTGGAATTCTTTTATGTTATAAAATAATTATGTAATTTATTTACAATTCTTTATATATTGAAGTTTTAGTTTTTATGTTTTATTTTTATTTTTTATACATTTTATTTATTATATTTTTGCATACTTATTAATTATAAAAATTAATAATAATAATAATTTTACCAATAAAAAAAAAACTTATTAATTATAAAAATTAGGGTCTCAAAAGGCTTACGTCTCGCTTTATACTTTTGCGTTTAAAAATTTTGATTTTTATGATACATGGCCATCTCCTAACCAATTCAGAATTTCACAAACATCATAAGATATGATGATACTTGTTAGGTGACCAAACAAACCAGCCTATTTAAAGATGCTCTTGATATTTGGCACAAGTGGTAAGGGATTGGGATAGGGTTGTGGAGGGTTTGGGGTTCAAGTCCTTGTGGAATAAAATAAAGAATTTACCTGTCAGAACACACACACACACACAAACACATAATAGCCTTGTTTGAAGATATTCTTGCCAGCTCCAATAGATCCACTCATGGTCAGCAGCTGTCAAATTTATTATTCTCCTCCATGGATCCATAATGGGGAGAAGTTTTCTTAGATTTAAGGAAAAATGATTAAAATTTATTTTGTCGGCACTACACATCTGTGAGCTCAAGAACTTGTCATATCTTGAGTTTAAAGGTTAAATTCCATGTACTGAAATAAATAGCTGAAATCCCCTAAGAATGGACATGTTTTAACTTCTTAAATCTTAATAAAATATATGATACAGAAATAAATGGGCAGCCATGTTTAATTGTGCATGCCCAAAAAGAAGTTAGCTATCAAAAAGAAAAAGACAAGAAAAAAGGGAAAAAAAAAAGAAGGATGTATTCATAATTAGTCCAATTGTCTCTTTAGAATGGTTTACAAATCCATGATTACAGAAATATTGACAAATAGCTGGAAATTTTTTTTTTTAATACGTAAGATCTCTTATTTCTTTATATTATATGTTGGAGGATGAATTACAGTAGTTGGAAGTTATATTGTTTTCTATAATCACAGCTGCATCTCTTATTTTCTTGTACAATGTACATGATACAAATTTCTAAATGTTGATGTATCTCATAACTGACCCAGGGGTTTGGATCTTTTAACTTGTTAGAAAACAAGACAAAAATGAACTATTAAGGTTGAATGATTGCTTTATATGTTATAGTGATTAAATGAATGGTTTTGTTTGTAACCATACAGGAAGACGATAGCAATACAGATGCTTTAAAAGTTGGTGCTGGACATGTGGTAGCCAATGCAATAAGACTTCTGATTGCTGGGTCTCAAGCAGGTTGTTTGATAGGGATGTCTGGACAAAACATTGAAAAACTGAGGAATTCCTCTGGTGCCACAATCACAATTCTACCTCAAAATCAGTTGCCTTTGTGTGCATCTGCTCATGACTCTGATCGCATGGTACAGGTGAGCTCATTTTCTTTGTAATTGTTAAATTGAACTGAGTTTTTGAGCTTGCTGTTATGCCATAGTTTTTTATGTTCAACCTTTTTTATTTTTGGGTTTTCAATAAATTGTTCTTTTGCCTAAATCAGGTTATGCTTAGGATTCCTGTTTTCTTCTTTCTTTTGCTGAGTTATGTTCAACATTCATGTTATACTAGATATCTGGTGATGTGCCTGTTGTACTGAAGGCTCTGGAGGAGATTGGTTGTCAGCTAAGGTTTTCCTTCAATTTTCATTCACTGCACTTGGTTTTCCATTGTTTTCTTCAGCATGGTTTTCAAAATCCTAATAAATACGTCAATTCAATATTTTTTTAGGGAAAACCCACCCAGACAAGTGATTTCCATCAGCCCGATATACAATCCTAACACAAATCGAACGAGTCAACAATACTTGGACCCAGCTTCAGGTTATTCAGTGTTTTCTGTTCAAAATAACTGTATTTTCCAACTTCCACAGTTTGCAACTGTATGAATCTTAATATTTTGTCTTATAACCACATCATCTTTAGGACAACCAATCTTGCAGCTGATTATGTAACTTTGAACATGATGATTCCGGAAACATTGGTTGGTGGGTTGATCGGCAGATGTGGCTCCAACATATCAAGGATCAGAAATGAGTCCGGAGCGATGATCAAGGTATGTGAATTTATAATTCTTATGCAAGGATATTTAACTAAGATTTTTAGGTTTAGCACTTTCCTAATGAATAGTGGTTTAATTGGATTGAATGAGGGAAGAAGTTTCTGCTTGCTTTCGCTGTTCTGATTTAATTTTAGAATCGTCATTAGGCCACTATGAAAGAACACTTGGCTGATAAGAAGTTGGAATCCTTAGGGTATCTGTGTTTCTTTCTGTGGTCCAAGTCTCTTTTGAAGGCTCGGTAGTTTGCAGTCGTTGAATAATCTGAACTATTTGAATTGATCATCTCAATGATCTTTCATGTCCAATTGTATGATGGACTGAAGGGAAGCTTCTTTACTAACTGAAATGTATGGGGAGTTGCACTTGATCCTTGCTCATTGAAATATGTTGAAACATTTAAGCTTATCAGACGAGTGATTTTTCCTTTTTTTTCTTTGGCTTGTACAGGAACTTCTTAGATCTAGAATTATTAACCTGTTTGAAAATATTTACAATTACTTTCTAAGTCAACAGATTGCTTCTAGAAATTAAGAAAATAAATGTTGCTAATCCAATTATTTGTACCTCATCAATAGATAATTCTGATCTGTTATCAGAATCCATGTCTTAATTCTGTACATCCCTACACAACAATGTTTAAATTATCCTGGCTTCTTCATTGGAATCACATTGATTTTTTGGTATTATTACTAATAAATGTTCTTTGGAAGGATTTTTTTTTTATATATAAATGTTTGTTATTACCATACTGCATGAAGAATTCAGTACAATGAACAACAGATAACCTGCAGCACAAATACATGCAAATTCTTGTTGTCGTTGCTTCTGCCTTCCATTCAAAAGTGTTTCTTACTTAGTTTGTATGTTGTGGTACTTATTGTTTCTTCCTGAAGTATTTCCTTGCATCATAGTAGTTCATGTATTTCTTGGATGATAGAGACATGCTCACACTAATGTCACTCTCTAATAATGAATTTGTTTGGGAGGAACCAATGTATTGAAACGAGGCTGTTTGGCCTCAGGCCTGTTCAATTCTAAGAAACTCATGTCCCACAATTTTGCACAATAAAAATATGCTCTTTTTTGTTTTTTTGTTAATGGATAGTGAATCATGACAGGTTTCAGAAAAAATGCTCTGAAATATTTTAGTGATAGAGATTGAGCTATATTCCTTAATTAAATTCCTTTTTTTTTTTCTGTAGAATTCTCTTCCTGGCTAGTACTTTTCAAGTTCCTTGATTTTGTGTTTTTTCAGGTTTACGGTGGGAAAGGTGAACAAAACCATAGGCAAATTCAATTTGGTGGCAGTGCCCAGCAGGTAAATCCATTTTCATAAATATTGGTGATACTAGTTCCTTGTTACATAGCTAAACTCTTGGTATGCATGCCTTTCAGAGGTATAGGATGGAATATTAGGTTTCATGTGAGGGCAGCCTTTTCCTTTGGGGGAGGATTAAGTTTTGCCTGTTACTTCACCAAAAAAGAATGGGTAAAAATGGCATGGAGGAGATCTAATTGAAGGGAAATTTGGGTGAATGTAATTGGTCATTTCTTTCAAAAATTTTAATTTATTAAGAAACTATTTACTTGCTCTCATGGTTTTAGTGTTGTAAGGTTGAGAGCTCATGGTCAAAACTGAAGTCTATAGCATGATGTTCGTCTGCATCTTATGTACTAAAAAGAAAACATTTAAAAATAAAAATATTCTTGAAATTTAGTAGAACTCAGAGAAGTTGGATTGGAATAGATTTCAAAAGGAAGAAGTAATCCTGTGCTGAAAGTTGGCGATAAATTTTAAAGTTCAGAAAATTCTAGATGTTGACTGATTATTTGTTATTTAGTTGCCAAAATCTCTTTTTTTTTTTTGCTTTCCCATTCTTGTTTTTTTGGTTTTTTTTTTTTTTTTTCGCTTTTTTGTGGTTGATCTCTTGAGACATACCAGGTAGCTTTGGCAAAGCAGAGGGTGGATGAATACATATATACTCAGCTGATGCAACAAGCTGGTGCTCAGCATTCAGTGTAAATTTCCTGCCTTCAAAATGTCTTTTTCCCCCTTTTGGTTGTTGTATTAGTGTTCTAGCATATAACAAGTTTTTGGAAAAAACTGTTTTTTTCCTTGTTGATTTTCCACTTCGAGACTTTCAAAATTTTTTGCAGAACTGCATTTCTTGAATCTTAAAATTAGTCTTAAGTATGCATATGGTAAACATTTTCATAACTAGATTGGTCATGGAATCAAAAAAGCTATCGGATCAGTGGTTGAATGGTAATAATATTGTGATAGTAATATGACTATATAAATATGTAATTTATATATTATTAAAATTAGAAATAATTATAAGAAGTTAAAATTATATATAAATAATAATTAAAAAACTTAAAATATTTCATCCTTTTATCTTTAATATTATCATATCGAATCATGATAAGCATGCAATGTAAATGTATTGTTATTTTTTATTTTATTAATATAAAATAAGAGAGCAAGGGAGGCTTTTGCATCCATTTTAAATAAGAGAGCTTTTGCATCCATTTTTGGTGATAGAAACACACAGTAGTTATTTGAAGATGAGGAGGAAGGGAGGCTTCATTTCAATTTTTAAGGCAAGATAGGAAGGATAGTGAAGGGTAGAGGTGATCCACCTTTTGTTTATACCCTCATTGTTTGTGATGTTTGTGAAGAGCAAATGATATATTTAAGTCGGACCCTTATGCGGTTTGAGGTGGTCTCAGGGTTAAAAGTTAGTATGACAAAAAGTGAGCTTATTCCAATCAGGAGGGTCCCTAATGAAGAGACCCCCTTCTTTATTGGGATGCAGAATGGGGAAACTCCTTACTTCATATCTGGGTCTTACTCTAGATGCTTCCGTTAAGTTGTGAGCAGTATGGGAAGTAGTGGAAAAGAGATTCATCAAAAGGCTTGTGTGGAAGAGGAAATATCTTTCAAAGAAGGAAAGGCTAACTTTGATTAAAATTACTCAATTTAGTTTGCCAATACACTGCATGTCCTTGTTTGTCATTCCAAAGAGGATGTGTTTGGTACTTTAGAAGCTTCAAATAGATTTCCTTTGGGAAGGGGGAACCCATGAGAAAAAACCTAATCTAGTGAAATGATCGATTGTGTGTATGAATAATAAGAAAGGTGGCTTGGGCATAAGAGATTTAGCTATTCTAAATGAGGTGCTGCTTGAGATGGGGAGTTGGAGACACTTCAGAGATGGAGCCCATAGAGAAATGAGTTATTGGGGGAAAGTATGGGGAAGCAGAAGGGGGGGTGCTCCCGTAAGTAAGGGATGGATATGGAGTTGGTGGGATATGAAAAGCATTAAGGAGAGAGTGGGAGGATCTTAAAAGTAGAACTTATTTTGAGGTGGGAAATGAACGAATGGTGAAGTTTTGGATGGATAATTGGTGTAGCAACAAAGCATTGAGCATCACATTCCTGTTATTGTTTGCCATAGCCAACTAAAAGATGCGTGGATTGGAGATATTTGGGCAGAGATAAGTGAGGGAGGGCAATGGAATCTATGCTTCCCAAGACAGTTCAACGATTTGGGAGTTAGAAATTGTTGAGGCTTTTTTAGCAAAACTGCAGAAGTATTTGGTAAAGAGGAGTATGGAACACAAATTGATATGGAAGAAAATTAAAACTTTTACTCTTTTCCTGCAGCTAGAAAGAGAAGCAACTTTTCCAGTAAAAGTAGTGTGGAACCCATGTGTGTCAACGAAAGTAGAATTCTTTGTTTGGGAAGCAGCATAATGGAGAATTCTAATGATAAATCAATTAAAAAGAAGGGGATAGACTTTAGCGAATAGATGCAATCTTTGTATGGTAGATGAGGAGTCAGTCTATCAGATCCTTCTTCATTATGCTGAAATGAGAATATTATGACACTTATTCTCATTGTTTAAAGTTGAGCTGGTGATGTCTACTATGGTTAGATGAATGTTATTAAGTTGGCAGGGACTTTTGGGAGGGAAGAAGCATGTGAATGTGAAGGTGTGGAGAGTAACTCTTTTACACTTATTCTGAGCCATTTGAAAGAAGATAAATCATAGAGCTTTTGTCAATGAAGACCAATTAGATCAAGCTCTCAAGAACTCTTTCATATGCTCTCTCTGGATTTGGGTTAGAAATTCTTTAGATGGTGTCTTTATGTTCATTCTAGATTTTGTTGATTGGTTGGGTTCTTATTAATACGAGTAAGGTGGTATTTTTTTTTTTCCTTCTATTTTTTTTTTTTTTTCTAAAGAGGTGATTTTTGTTTTTCTTTATTTGTTTGCCTTTTTGGCACCTTTGTATACTCTCAATGTACTTTAGTGTACCTATTTTTAGACATTGGTAGTAATATTATTACCCATTAGGGTGGCCCAGTTGGTCAGGGCAAACAGTGGGAAGTATGATCCCAGTAAGTGGCACATGATTTGGGTTCGAATTCTATCATTGATGACATCTTGAATTTACCCAATGTTTGTTGTAGGAGGCCGTCAGCACCCCGAGGTTTGGGTCCTCATGGAGAGTCCTAAGGGCTTGACCATAGAAGGTTCCTTAGTTATCAAAAAAAAAAAAAAAAAAAAAGATTGATAGTAATATTATTCTTTTGCCTAAAAGAATAATTTTTTAATATTAGTATGTTTTTGTTACAAATGCATGTGGAAGATAACTTTATTCTAAATATTGATTATATTTATTATAAGCCACCAACACGATAGAAGAAAAGTTTGGCTGATGGTAACCCAGTGCCACTTTTTTAGACAAGGCCTAGGTTCAAGCCCTCCTCAGTCTGGTTAGCCGATTCTCCAGTCTGACTCACCGGTCCAGTCCAATGCCAGTTCAAAGCCGAAAAAGGCAGAACAAGTGAACTGGACTGGAGATACATCCGGTTAACAATCCAGTTTCAAAAACAACAAAAAAAATCGCAGATACTACATAACAAAACACAAACCGGAGTAGTTGGTGTTGATGTCGATACCCGCTTTTTTGTGGTAACCTTCCGAAAGCTAAAATATGATGGACAACATTGTTATTGTGAAAGGAAACTAAACCTACCTACCTGACTCTCATGGAAAGCCATAATAAACCTTGGGAAGATAGAAATATTGCTCACAGGTGCCTCATGTTTCGGATCTATAAATCTTGCACACTGCTTTGCTTGATGTGTCAATAATAAATGCAATGTTTCAGAGATATATTCAAAACTGACGCAGATGGCTTATATCCTAGTTTGCAGATATGATGATGCATGAACATTAGGAGCATTTTTTTGCCAAGCTTCATTTCCATCACAACAAAATCAATCCTCCAGGATCACCAAGGTCTCTTCCCCTGCTCTATAGTAGTGAATGTGTTACCTGTTCAACAGCCTGTGCTCTTGGCTGCACAATCACTATCAGATTTGGGATATCGGTTTTTAAATTTATAGGGCAACCTTGTATTTAGGGGTTGGTACTAAATGATACTTTGGGAGAGAATCATAGTCTTTGCCTTTAAAAACCAGAGTTATTATGTTAACTAAATTCTTCATGTTTGTTTGGGTGACTGGAAATGTACGTGGTGAGGGGTTTGAAATTTTGGATGCATTTGGTTTATAATTAGAAATGCTGGGCGCTGATGTTTGGTATTAGTGCCAGACTCCATGGTCATGGTCCTGCAGATAGTGTTAGCTATGGCAACAGAGGACTTATCATCTAAACAGTATACAGATGAAAGTGCTTTTCATCTGTGGTGGTTTTAGTGTGTACCATTTTTGGTAGTTGTGTTTCTTTGGTAAATGCTTTTATATAAAGATAAAATAAAATAATAGTTGATAAAAGAAATCACTCTTGATAAGGTGGTGTTTGTTTTTTCTTTTATTTAGATTTAAATAGAACTAAATTTAACTTAATAGTGTTTTTTCTTTTATTCTCCTTCAATTACTTTCAACAATCAAAAAGCCAAACATCACCCAACATGTGATATGCATTTCATTTCACTCACTCTCCATCCCCCATTAGCTTGGAATGGGCAAAGGAATTAAAGAAAAATTATATATATATATATAGCTTTTAGTAAAATATGAATA
Source organism: Vitis riparia (assembly GCF_004353265.1). Lineage (NCBI taxonomy): Eukaryota > Viridiplantae > Streptophyta > Magnoliopsida > Vitales > Vitaceae > Vitis > Vitis riparia. The sequence continues at coordinate 8,307,766 of NC_048445.1, forward strand.
GTAATATAATAAGAAAATTATAAATTATAGTTTTTCATTACATGCAAACATTTAGTACTTTATTATTTTGGAATGCTTTGATTTATTTTGTAATTAATTTGATCAATTTTTTAAATTTCAAATTATTCTTAAAATTATAAGATATGTAAAAATAAATAAATAAATTATTAGTCACTTGATATAAAAACTAATTACCTAGTAAGAAATTCCAAAAAAAATAGTTATTTGTACAAGAAAATAATAAAATCACAACTCATAATATATATCGATTTTAATCTATTATTTTTTATAGTGATTAGATCTACTTTTTTAGTTTTAAATTATTTTTAAAAATTATTAAACATATTAATAAATTCTATACAAATATCATTTGATTTGAAGCTAATTTCTCCTCCGAGAAAATTTATAAATAAATAATAAAGTGATTTTAAATTAATTTTGATCCATAAATTTTTTATATTGATTGAGTCATTATTTGGGTTCCAATTTTTTTTTTAAAAAAAAAATTACTAAACTTATTACTAAATCTAACATATTAAGTATTTTAATTTGAAGTTTATTTGTCTAATGAAAAATAATCAGAAAAGTAAGATTGTAAAAGAGAAATATTAATTATTTTAAACCAATTTTTACCCATAAATTTCTAATATTAATTGGATTGATATTTGAGTTTTAAATCATTTCTAAAAATAACAATACTTGCTAATGAATCCAATGCTTTAAATCTTACTTGATTTGAAGATTGTTTATCTAATGAAAAAATTTACAAACATATTATCGTATACAAAGAAGACACTATCGTCGTCATTTAAAATGAATTTTAGTCTATAATTTTTGGAAAAATTCTATGATGCCGGGGGAAGTAGCATGCCTCGTTTTTTTTTAGCCGTTGGATGAAAAAGATTAAATCTCAGTCATCCAAATGAAAAAGGAAAAAAAAAAAAAACTAGGTACCTTCCCCTCCTGTTCTCTCCCCGTCTCAGCCTTTTTTCCCGTTTTTCCCCTCTTCTCCTCCATAGCCGACCTATCCCATGCTCTCATCTCCACTCATCATCCACCATAACCGGCCATGTAGCTGTTGTTCCCTATCGTATTCTCTCACCCATTTCCCGTTTCCCCCTCGCTTAATTTGCTCTCTTCTCCAGTCATCCTCCATAGCCGGTTCGGGTAGTTGTTCTTCCTCTTGTTTTCTCCCCCTTTTCCCGTTTTTTTCCCCCTAATTTGGTATCTTCTCCACTCATCCTCCATAGTCGGGTCAAGTAGTTTTTTTTTCTCCCTCTTTTACCGAGTTTCCCCATATTTTCCTCTCTTCTCCATACTCGACTCTTCTCCGGGTACTTGTGTTTTCCACTCATCTCCATCGGTTGTTATTTTCAGGTGCTTTTAGTTGTCTTCGTGTATTGTTGGATGTTTTCATGTTGTTGGGTGTTTTCGGGTGAGATATTGTAGTCGTTTCGGGTGGCATCTTTTCGAGTTCTGTATTTTCTCTGTATCCCCCTCTGTTTATGTCCATATTTAATTTTCATATTTGGGATTTTTTCGGGTTTTGAAGTAAAGAGTTCGATATTCCCGCTCCCCCCTCTCCTTTCCATAACCCTTGTATTTTCTTCATATTTTATATTTTGTTTAAGAGGTGTAAGGGGTGTTTTCGGGTTCTAAATTTTGTGGTTTGAAGACCCGAATTGAAGACATAGCTAGGAGAAGAAGAAGAAGAAGAAGACGTGTAGTATTAAGAGAAAGAAAGCTAAAAAGGACACAATTTTTTATTAATCAAAAGGCGGTTATGTCATAATTATTTGTCGAGTTCTATATTAAGGAAAAAATGTGAGTATTGATAATGTGTTTTACAATATTGTATTCATTATATTTCATGTTTTTTGTTAGATTTATGGATTGATCACATTAATGAAAAATAATGTGGTTAGATCCATAATTGGAGATTGAAAAAAATTTATATGCTAATTTTGTGACCATTTAAAATGTACAGAGATTTAGGGAGGATTTTGTAGTAGTGGTGAAAATATGTTTGATTTATTATATTTGAAATTATATTATAAAAATTGACTTAAATGATTTTATTTAATTTTTAGGAGTGAACGCGATGGTGTTGAAGTTGTTAGAAATCCAAAGAAGTCTATCGGAGCTTGGATACATTACTAGTAAGGGAAAATAGAAATATGTAAAATAATATGTTTTTTAATATAGTTTTTTGTAGTTGTTATAGTTAAATTTGTTTGAAATTGTTTTGTAGTAACGATCAATTGGCCATGATCAAAGAGAATGATAAAGGAATGAAAATAAATGATGATGTAAGAAGTAATATTGTTGTGTCTAATATAATTACATTTTAAAATCAAAATTTAAAGTATGTTACCAATTAATGTAGTTGAGGAAAAAATTAGGCAAGAAGTGAAATGCACTTTCAAAAGTAGAAAAAGAAGATTTCATGGCAAAGTCCAAAGAAAGTTCAAAACAATATTCACTTCAAAAGTGTGTGGTTCCAAAGGTAAATTTTTTGTAATGAATATTTAATTTCATTACTTATGTATTTGTTGCAAATTAGATTAATGTAAACATGTTTGATGTTTTTGTATCTTTTAAGTTATATCTTCAGACTCGATGCTCACCCGAGTAAGTGATTAGAGTTATTAAATAATTAGAACCAAAGCAAAGAGCAGTCATAGAAGAAATAGGATTTGGTAACCTCTTGCAACTTCGATGTAGGAAAAATGATCATGGGTTATGTCTTTGGTTGATAAATAGTTTCAATCCAAACACTTATATGTTAGAGTTGTATAATACTTGTATCAAATTATCCTCCATTGATGTTGAATTTATTATGGGATTGAGGGCAAGAGGGTTGAAGATTGGCATGAACAAAGATGTTAGCCATAAGAATGATTTATGTAAAAAAATATTGTGATAAAAAGAGGCAATTGTCATTAGTGATGTTAGAAAATCAAATTAGAGAGGATAAAGAAGGTGGAAACGATTTCAAAGTTAGTTTTGTATTATTTGTGTTGGGTGCATTATTGTGCCCAACAATGAAGCTTTTTTTGAAACGTTCTTTCTTACATCTTGTGGAAGACATCGATTCAATAAAGAAGATGAATTGGACTGAATTTGTGTTGTCTTATCTTGTGCACGGGATTGAAGAGTTTAAGAGGAAACAACATAGTGGGGTTTGCGGTTGCTTATTGTTTTTAATGGTAATGTCCTTGTAATTTATTTACATCATAGTGAATTTCGATTTTGTTATGATAAAATTTGTGAACTAACTATATATTTATGTCAAATATAATCGTAGTTATTCTACCACGAGCATATATCGTTCAAAGAGAAATTTCTACCACTATATACTCGACCTTCTCCTTAGATTACCGTTTGGGGAGATGATGAAGTACTGGACATGAAATGAAAATTGAAAAAACTCGGTGGATATGCAAATGACAATGTAAGTTATAGTTTCGACAGTCGTTTAATATTGGTTTAAGTTTTTAGTGATTTTTAATCTGATATGTGTTATATTTTGATGAATATATTGTAGGTCAAAATATGGGTGATACAAAATGAGATAAGAGATTGTGTTGATGGAAATGCGATGACAATGGAGGGAGAGAATGAGGAGGATGAGAAATTTGAAATCAATCCAAACAAAGATGTTATTAAACGAGTAAGTTTTACAATATTCATCGTGAGTATCAATATTAGTAGTGAACCCTTGTATTATGATGTTATTAATCAAGTTCCTATATATCACTAGGTTGACGGTGGGAGCTTAACGGAGATGGTTAAAACCTTTCAACAATTAAAGACACATCTAATTGATTTGTGTGATGGTGCAAGTAGTAGTAGTTGTGAAAAAGTTTTGACTGAATTTGAGGAGAAATATACTACATTGAAAGGTCTCTTCCTTGGGTCAAGCGAAAAACCTTTGATAATGCACGAGGAGGGAACGAAGAACGACATTCTCTCATGCGAGAGAAGTTTGGAAGATAAGGACAATAAGAAAAGAAATGAACATTATGTTCACACTTTGTCAATTGAGAAGTTATGCACTGAGGACTTGAATGGAAAGAATGAAGATGCATGTGCTACATCAATTGAAGTGCATATCATTCCGAAAAAATGTAGATATTTTACCACTTCCAATCAAAAGGAGTAGAAGAGATTATGGAAAGGTATGTATCATATAAAAAAAATTATTTTCTTTACAACTACTTAACCATTACATAGTAAATAAATGTATATTAATGACATTTTCCATATTAGGAATCATTACGAGCACTATGTGGTTATCCCGAGCATGTCATGAAAACACGCACATCAAATGAGAGGAAACCAAGTAAATTCAAGGTCTCCCCATTTGTACACAATTTAAGGAAGATGAGAAAACGTCAAGCATCAGAGGTATAATACAAATAGTTTAATATCATGTTCTTATTTTTTATACTCAATATATATAGCTAATAATTATGTTTTGTTTTTTATTTAGTCAATCCCCATGTCCATTCATGAAGACGTGGTGGATGCTCAATCATTCAATGTACTTCAATCTCTTGTTACTGATTATGTTTTCAATAAAGCATTGTCAAAAAGGTTTGTAGTGTCTAGAACATTCATAGATGTGTTGTTACAATTTTAGCATTCATATGGTTCCAATTTAGTCAAGAATGTTTTAACATATTATTATTTTAATGAGCTTCTTGTTAACTTTGATCATGAACATGGAGTTCGTGGAGATTTTGAGTGTTTACGTCCTAGACAAAACTTGATGGATGTTGTAAGTACCTACTTCATTTATATCAAATGCGTGCTTTATTAATTAAATAAATTTATTGAAGTTATTATTTAATAACAAGTAATAAATCTAGAAGCATCAAAGCTAAATTATTTTGAGAGGCAATTCATAGGCATACGAAGTATAAAATGTTATTTTCCCACGACATTTTCAGTAAGCTCATATTTCTCTTGTTGTTTACTTACATATTAAGTACAATATACTAATGTTCATATTATGTTTTATTATTAGCAAATGATTTTGTGCGGGAGTCTTCATCATTTTTTTGATAGAAAAACATTCATCGTGAGTAAGTACATTAGTGAGTTGGATGATTGTGAGAAGGTTAGTAATTCTTTGTAATGTTTAATTGCAAATATCAAATTTAGAATAGATATTGTTTTCACCTATAATATAGTAGATATTTTGTGCCCTAACTCATATATATTGTTTTTCTAACTTTACAGCTATTTATTCCAATGCATGACAATTGCTCTGGTCATTGGTATTTGTGCGTCATTGACTTTAAAAACTCTCATATCCAAATTTTGGATTCATTGCGATGAAGAGTCAGGACAAGTTTCGGTTTAAGAGTGTTAAAACAATGGTATGCTTTCAGCTATTTGTTTTCCTTTTAATTTGTTTTTTTTCCTCTTCCACATTTATTAACACTTTCAAAATAAATTAGGTTGACTTTTGTCAAACGTTCTTCAAACTATATGACATAGGGAAAGATGTCTTCCAATTCTCCATTGATTGGGCTCCTTCGATTCCGACCCAAGATAATGGGTTAGTATGAATACATAACTAACATTAATATTGTTTATATGAGCTATAATTATACAACCATTCAATAAGTTATTTTTCTTTTCTTTTCTTATCTTTTTCTTAGGTGGGACTGTGGAGTGCATGTCATTAAACATATGTAGACATTCAAAAATGGTGATTCGATGACAGCCTCCGACTTATGTAATTCTGTTAAAATACGTCGGGAAATAGCAAGTGATTTAGATTTACATGAGGGAAATAGAGAAAAACAAACCATCGTGGCTATTGTTTGTACAAAGACGTCCACACGAGCAATGAAAAAATTATTATTGTGATATTTATTGTTTTTCTAATATTTATCATTTCCATCTTCACATATCGTCATGTTTATTGGGAAGTTGTGACATTGGATGGTCATACATGGTTCATGATCAAGTCCGTTTTATTTGAATATGCTATACTCTTCTTTCAATATGGTAGGCAAAATGAAATTATAATATATAGGCATCATTCATTTTTGACATGTTTGATTTTGTACGATCTTTTAGGCATTTAGATTTTTTTTGTCCCTATATAGTTTGGGTTGCTTTTCAAATATATATATATATATATATATTCATTTATCTATGCTCAAAATTATATAGTGAGTACCGATAAGAGTATAGGTTAGACGACTAATATTTTCAGTAGGTGTGAATTATAGCTACGACTTGTAAAGGCAGTGGAGATTGGTTAAGGGATGACGTAAAGCCGGTAAGAACCGGTTGACCAATTCAAATTAGTCCAATGTCTACCGGCCATGGAATTATGGCAACCAATAAAGAACATTCCTCAATCGAATAATGACCCTATGGATGCAATGTCTACCGACTGAGGATTTGTCCTGACCAGCTGAGAAATTTTAACAATCGGTTCAACAAAAGTTGGATGCAGTATCTACCGATCGAGGAGTTCAAGTGATTGGTTGAGAAATTTTTTCTCCAGTGTCAACCGGCTGAAGAATGGAGACTACCAGTAGAGAAAAATTCTCAACCGATTGACTTGTTGAATGCTATCGTGCAATTTCTGAGTACGACTACCATCCGATAAATACCTATAAGTGGTACCGAAAGCTTTTCACTCAGTAAACACTGGTGATTGAGCCATTAAGTTCAATTAAAAGGTTTGCAATTCCAAATTACCGAAATACATTTACCCATTTTGAGTTGTATCACAACACTTACTAATTTCATATGAATTACATAATATCGATTACTTTCATATAGTTAACTCATAACCACCTAATTGTCAAACTTTAACCACATTTGAATTTAATTATATTCGTATGCGCAACTATTTTTTGGACATGATATAAATGAATCGGTTTCCCGTTTTACCAATCATTTTATCACTTGTTATCAATTAAATTATAAATGTAGGGGATATTGCATTCTATCAATCAACTTGACTCTGGATCGGAATTCAGACTTTTCATTAAATACTTAGTTTAAAAGTACATATTAGACAAAGTGATAACATAAACTAATATAAATACTGATTTAATACCTACCATTCCTTACTCCATTAAGGAAAAAAAAAAAGTTGCATATCCTTTTCATTTGGATATTTGTTTAGATCCCCACCTTGACATGGTGTTGTCATAGTTTGTTCATATTGCTGAAATCCTGTTATTTGCACATGCACATTCCATTGTTAAAATTGAGCCATCCAATTCCATTCCAATTACTTCAGCCAAATCATTAAGTAAAACATAGTTCAAATTCATGTCAAAAATGTTTTTTATTCCCAAGCTTACATTGCCAAGTACACCAAAATCTATATACATGTCAGATCGGTCATTCGACAAATGCTCCCCTCGCATTCCCTGCATTTTTCAATGATTAAGTGTTGTCAATTATTGTTGAATTAGATGTTATCAAAGTTTGTGTTGTTATATAACAAGCCTATTGTACATACATTTGAATGCATCATTTCCATTTGAATGTCAACTAATGAATTTGTTGAAGACATTATTTCCATTTGAATGTCACATTCAGAAGACAAATTACTTTCATGCTACATACTCATAATGCAATGAAAATAATTATGTTAGTTACTTATGTAAGTACAGCTAAAAAACTTCGTCTTAGCGGCAATTTCTTATTCAATCTGACATACCTTATCACGCTGATTACCAATATGAGGGATTCTAGCTTCTAAACACTTTCAAATTGTGTGACCCACTCTTTTACAATGACTACACCATCTTCCCTTTTGAAAATTTATTGCAACTTTGTCTGGATTTCCTTCAGTCTTCACAATATTTGGATCACAAACTTGTTTAGGACTTATGGCTCCATTTGCTGCTACTTTCTTCCCTTTCAAATTACTATCATAAAGTTCCTCAATTCTCATCGTTAAATTTTATATTTCATTTTTTGCTTCTAGAAATGAAGATGGCGTATCTGACGCATAGTAGGAGAGCTTGTTGCACATCGAACTCAATGAACCATATCGTACAAAGCGATCCATGTCGTTATCCATCTCATTCACCAGTGCTGATCTTATATGCACCTTTGCTAACTTTATCCACCTCTTCAAAATACATGAAAAATGAATCTCTTCCAAATGCTTCACCTTCATAACAACAACCATGTGGCAACAAGGGATGTCAATTGACTCAAACATCATGCATGAGCATTTTAATGTTACAATATTCGGGCAAAATTGGACTTCCCATTTTAAGTTCGGGTGTCTAAACTTAGAGAATGTGTATGCCCGCGTTGAATCACCACTTACAAGGGCTACCACAAATAATAACTCTGCATTTTTCATCTCCTCACAAAGTTTAAAGAAGGATTCTTTCATGTATACCGTCGCAACATGATTTTCAAGTATGGATAGTTTGGTTGAAAGCACGGGTGAAGAATTGTTCGACTCGAACTCTACCTTTGCTTCGTTTTGTCGTATTCTCATTATCGCCTTATCAAATTGTTGTACAAACTCATACAGTCGCAAACAAATTTTTAAGAATCTATTTAGATATGCATTCATACTCTCACACCTTTGTGTGCTTCTTATCCCTCTAAAGAAATTTCCACGTAAATACGTCGTAGCCCATCTTTTACATTTCCCATAAATCTCGATGACCTAACGATTCTCATTAAGACTCAACTTTTCAACCATTTCATGTCAAACCTTTTCGAATTCTTCCGCATTCCCACGCATGAACATGCATCTTGCAAAGATGCTTGTGAAGTCCTTAATATGCACATTCATGAATGCATTTCATTGCAAATGCCATGAACACATGCGATGACATGCATCGGGTAGGACTTTTTAAATTTTCTTACGCATAGCTTTATTCCCATCAGTTACTACAGATATGGGTTTCTTATTCGTCATTGCAATAAGAAATGTCTCCAACACCCATTCATATGTACCAATACTTTCATCCATTAATAACACACAACCAAATACCACAATTTGGTGGTAATGATTAACACCAACCAACACTACTATGGGTTTTTTATAGGCATTTGTCATATAGGTTGTATCAAATATTAGGACATCTCCAAAACACCCATAATCCATTCGAGCTATTGAATCAACCCAAAACAAGTTTGCTAGTCGACTTTCTTCATCAACATTGAATTTATAAAAAATGAAGAATCCATTTCTGTATTTCCATACAAGTAAGCCAACGCGACTTCCGCATCACCATTTTTAATTTCAATTCTATGCATTGCATCAACGTGATTATATATATATTTTTGTGTGAAAACAACACGCTGGTGTCCCCCTGCTTGTTTGACCATATAATCCATAATTTGTGTGGTTTTAACACCTACTTTACGCAAAACATCAACTTGTGCCTTATCTGGATTACTTACTGTTCAATGAGACCGAAGAAATTGTGTGCTGATAGCATCGACCAAATTATGATTATGTTCTCCTATAAATTCCTTTACAATCCATTTTCCATCTTTTCTATTCAAGCCTATACGAAATGCAGTTTCACATCCAACTCTAGTCAATAATCATGGCTCACACTGTTGCTCGTCATTTTCAATAAACTTTGTTGCTCGATGTTCTTCTCTAGAACACACCCACTTTCGAGATATTATATCTTCATTCTTGTCTCGCTTCAAATCATCTTTTCGAATATTAAATCCGATTACTTTAGCTAACATGTTGTAAAATGTTTCAGCCTCATCTATGCAATTGAATTGCAATTTGTAGACTTCTTCAACTAAAATACCCTTCAACACCTTCTCTTTCAAATCGTTTCCACCCAGCTAGTAAGTGCCACCAATATATGCATCGTTATTGACGACATCCTCATCTTTCACTTCCAACTCCTGCTTGATTGTTTACTCCATCACCGATTGCATTACCTACATTTTATAAATCACGTAAAAAAAATCGTCGCAATAATACCTTAACAAATTATCGTATCACTTTCGTATCAATTGATTGCATACTTGAAGAGAAACCTATAACGTATAAGTCATCCATTCTCGAGTTTTTTGGTACAAGTTGCCATCAGCAATTCGATCGGTTTCAATCTAGTCAACCTATTGGTCTTTATTTTCAAAATGTTTCCACTTTGCAGTGTCTACCGGCTGAAAAAACAATTAAACCAATTGAGAAAAAATTCAAGCGGTTGAGAAATTATTCAACCAGTATACACTACACACCTGTGTATTTCTCCATGATTTCAAAATTAAAAATTCAATTGATGCATATTACTAACAATGTGCTATAGACAAACAAAATCTAAACTTTTTAAAATCATTATATATCATTTAAAAATCAGCATTATGTTTTGGGAATATTTTCCCCATCTATTTGAAAGTTGAGGGCATTCAATTTCAAAAATGTATTATGGATTTGTTTAGCAAATCTTTATTGAGTTAAGGATCATACCTTGAAAATGGAAAGTGCAAGTGTGATGTAGCTTCACCTGAAGATTTGTCTTTTGGATGTTTTTTGTAAGCTATGCTCCAACATATAGAAGACCTCGTTCACTCTCCAGCCTCCTTAGAATATGTTCCCTTCCAAATATATACTAAAATATCTATGTGGTTGGTTCATGAAGTTATTACATATTTTAATAGGTTGCCACATGTAGAAAACCAACCACCACAATGGTACACATGGTGGTTGAAAGTTACCTTTTTTGCATCATTTTTTTAGGTGACATTAAATATAACATTTATAGGCAGGAGGGAAAGTCAGCCTAATGTGGATTATTACACCCATTTCAAATGGATATATGTATAACTTTACAAAATATAAAGTGGAGATATGGACTTGATTGATAATATTTACATTTCTTAATGTTGTTTACCCTATTTATTATAATTATGTTTTCATACCATTTCCTACTTAGTATAAATTTTCATCAATTAACGTGTTTTATTTGTAATTAAGGCATCATAATATATCCTACATATGAGAAAGGTTAGTTAATTAAACTTAATTACTTAAATAAGCTATATTACGATATCCTACTTATGACAATTTTTAATAAATTCAGTTTCATTAATTTATTTGACTTGTCATGTTATATCCTACTTATTCAAAATGTTTGTCAAACAACCATAAATATTAAATTAATATTGTAGCAAATATAATGTTTCATCTATGTAAGACAATAATTTAATTAAAATATATGAGTTGATAAACTATATGTTTTTCCATATAATAGAAAGGTTGACCGATGTGCGAGACTAACTTCTAACCCTGAACCCTTCCATCTTCTACTTCCTTCTTCTTCATCTTCACGAAATACCTCAAGCCCAAACCAAATATCCATTACTCCAAAACGAGCATCGGCCAAACCAACCTCCACCGGCAGCAAAGGGAAGATAATAGAGGTAGCAAAGATGCCTAAGACCAAAGGGAAGAGATCCGACCCACAACGGACCAATGGTAGCAAACAGAAGACCTCGGAGGGAGCACCACGCACCGACAACAAAGGGAAACAATTGATCGTTGAAGAAACTATTGAGGTTCGTAAGAAGACCACATTTGATCGATCTACGTTCACAACCCCAAAGCTAGCACAAAGATTTCATCTTCATTTTTCCAATCGGACCGTAATCCCAAGTAGGAACATTGATTTTTTAAAGCTCAATTATTTCCATTTTGATATGCTTTTCGCGAGAATGGGTTGGACTCCTATTGTCTCCGTCAAAGAGTTTTTTATCCTAGGGTTGTGAAATGTTTATACTACAATATGAAATTTGAAGATGAAGGACCAATTAGTACAACCATTAATGGTGTACAGATCAACTTTGATGTCGTTGAACTTTGTCAAATTTAAGACATTCCAAATGAAGGGGTTTGTTTATATGAAGCAAAAAAATGGCCAATGGTGGAAGGTTTCAAAGCTGCAGAAGCTATACAGAGGCTATATGGTTATCCGAAATCTGGTATACCAACTTCTCATTCATTGATTGTGTTGAGTCGCATCCTACAACCATTAATTTATTAAATATGAAGCGATTGCAATTTTTTTCCTACTGGTAGACACTGGCCCTGTTGGTGCTTCATTAGAGGAAATGGCAGTGTCTGCCGGTAGCGAAAATGAGTCAACTGGTAGCATTTAACTTGTCGACTAATTCATATATACTGTACGAAGGTGTTCAATTTTTGGATTCATACATAGATTGTTCTATTGTTATTAAAAAGTTGTTTATTTTGCCATGTGATTAGGTACAACCTGTTATGTTCATATGTTCATATGATCAATTACATTATGGGAAGGCTTTTGTATTATAGATGACATGATTAGGCGTTCTCAAATGGCTGAATAAGATGTTTTTTCATGCATTCTGAAGAGCTTGAGTATTGCAGGGAGCATAAGAGAAGGCTTATAATTGATTCATGATCTAAATGATAAAAATTTAACTCTTGAGCCTAATGATTTTGAGAAATAGGTGAAAGGACTATGTAGGCCTGACAGGATTACTTATGTAGCATAAATTGTTGATATAATGAAGAAAATAAAGTAATGTTCTTTTATACATTCTGAGGTGGGCTGATATCATATTTGGGCTCATCGTCACACCTATGTCTCATTATTTTTTCCCATCACCCTCTCTCCACTAGACTAAATACTGTACATAGGCTAAAGTAATGTTTTTTTATACATTCTGAGGTGGGCTGATATCATCTCATGAATGATGAATAAGGTTATGTTACAACATATGAAAAGCCAAAGCAATGGTGGTAAGAAAAATGTATTTGTATAATTTTTTTGCTCTTATATAAAAAAACTCGGGGTTTGGATCACTACCATTAATTGACAAATCTATGTCTTAATTGGGTAATACCATTTGAGAGTATGAATCACCGGATCAAAAACCAAAATGACATGTAAAGGATATTTGTGTACCGGTCAACCACCATATGAAGCGGTTGATATTTGTTTTGGAACTGGTAGAAACTGGCCATTTTGGTGCTTCAGCATAAGAAATGGCAGTGTCTATCGGCTGAGAATATGGGTAAACCAATAGCATTTATCCGGTCAATCGCTTAACAGATAATGAAGTAAGATGTTAAAGTGTTGGATTCATGCATAGATTGTTCTTGACTAATTAAAAAGTAGTTTTTTTTGGGCATGTGATTAGGTAACACTACATATGGATTGGAACCTCTTTAAACGAGTCCATTACACGTAAGGGGTCTTCAAATGGTTGCCAGAAAAAGCATACTTCAAAAATACTTCAACATTAGACAAAGTACGAAGAATGTGAGAAATACTCACATTCTTCATACCCTCCTCATTCTCCACTTCTTTGAACTTTTTACAAATTTTGGGCGACTTCATATGGCTCACATATTGTTTAAATAGGTTCATTACACTTAGGAGGTGGCCAAATGATCTTCGAAAAAATCTAAATCCAAAAATACTAAAAAATTAGACAAAGCATGAAGAATGTGAGGAATCCTCACATTCTTCGTACACTCCCATTCTCCACTTCTTTGAACTTTTTAAAAATTTTGAGGACTTCATATGGCTTGGATATTGTTTAAATAGGTTCATTATACTTAGGAGGTGGTCAAATCATTTCCGCAAAAAATACTAAAAAATTAGACAAGGTACGAAAAATGTGAAGAATCCTCAATTTCTTCGTACCATCTCATTTCTTCTCTTATGTGGACTTTTTAAAAATTTTGGTGACTTCATATGGCTTGCATATTATTTAAATAGGTTCATTACACTTAGGAGGTGGTCAAATGATCTCCAAAAAAATCCAAATCCAAAAATACTAAAAAATTAGACAAGGTACGAAGAATGTGAGGAATCCTCATATTCTTCGTACCCTCTCATTTCTTCACTTATTTGAACTTTTTAAAAATTTTGGGGACTTCATATGGCTTTCATATTGTTTAAATAGGTTCATTACATGTAGGAGGTGGTCAAATGATCTCCGAAAAAATCAAAACTCAAAAATACTAAAAATTTAGACAAGGTATGTAGAATGTGAGGAATCCTCACATTCTTCGTACTTCTCTTATTCTCCACTTCTTTGAACTTTTTAAAAATTTTGGGGACTTCATATGGCTTGGATATTGTTTAAATAGGTTCATTACACTTAGGAGGTGCTCAAATGATTTTCGAAAAAATCAAAATCCAAAAATACTAAAAAAAAAAAAAATCGGACACTATATGCCATGGATATTCTTTTAATGAGTTCATTACACTGAAGGGGTGTTCAAATGATGCCTAGAAAAATCATACTTCAAAAATACTTAAAAATTAGGAAGGGTGCGAAGATTGTGAGGAATCTTCACATTCTTTGTACCCTCCTCATTCTCCACTTCTTTAAACTTTTCAAAAATTTTTGGACTTCATATGTCTTAGATATTGTTTGAATAGGTTCATTACACTAAGGAGGTGTTGAAATGTTGCCCGAAAAAATCAAAATCCAAAAATACTCAAAAATTAGCAAGGGTACGAAGAATGTGAGGATTATCCTCACATTCTTCGTACTCTTCCCATTCTCCACTTCTTTGAACTTTTTTAAAATTTTGGGGACTTCATATGGCTTAGATACTATTTAAATAGGTTCATTATACTAAGGATGTGTTGAAATGTTGCCCGAAAAAATCAAAATCCAAAAATACTCAAAAATTAGCAAGGGTACGAAGAATGTGAGGATTATCCTCACATTCTTCGTACCCTTTCCATTCTCCACTTCTTTGAACTTTTTTAAAATTTTGGGAACTTCATATGGCTTGAATACTGTTTGAATAGGTTCATTACACTTAGGAAGTGGTCAAATGATTTTTAGAAGAATAAAAATCCAAAAATACTAAAAAATTAGTAAGGGTACGAAGAATGTGAGAAACCCTCTCCATTCTCCGCTTATATAATGTGTTAAAAATGTTTAGGGACTTCGTATGGCTTAAACATTGTTTAAATTCATTCATTACACTTAGTGGGTGTTTAAATGATGGCCGAAAAAATCAAAATATATAAATACTAACAAATTAGTGAGGGAATCTCACATTCTTCGTGCCCTCCCTACTATCCACTTCTTTGATTTTTTTTTTTTTAAATTGGAATGTGTAATTCAATTTAAATGCTAAGAAATAATTTAGTCATATATTCTCAATTAATAATTAGTACACAACTAATTTAATTTTAAATTAATATATATTTTATAAAATTTCTTTCTATTTCTTCCCATTTTTTTCACTTCATAAACCAATTACATTGTTTTTCACACTTATTCATCAAATTTTGTCAACAAATTATTTGATGTTAAAAAAAATTAAATTTACTTTTCCTTAATTTATAAATTATATCACCAAATTATTTTGAAATTTTTTTTGTTTATTTTAAATTTAATTTTTATCTTTACCTCTTGGGTTTAATCACTTTATATTACAAAAATAAATAAACTGCAATTTCTTTTTCCAAAATTTTCTTTATTTTTCTGTTTCATAAAAGAAATTCCCCAAACAAAATAATTACATTAAACATGATTTTATAATTGGTCATTGAAATAAGTATAAAAATGTGTGTTGCATGGGATTAATTCCCATGGCAACCATGGGGTAACCTGAAGAATTGGTTTTCTTTAATTTTTTTTATTTTTATTTTGCATGCTATGTGTCTTAATCCTATTAGCCAAAAAAAGTGGCCATGGTACCAAAAAGTGGTTGTCGGTACCTAGCATAACCCTAACTTTTATAATTTAGTTCCACAACTTTTTACTATTAATTAAATCAATTTTTGAGTTTCAATTTATTTTTAACAATTAATAAACTTGATGTATCCAGTATAGTTTAATTTTGAATTTATTTATTTAATGAAAAAATTTAGAGAAATTAAAAGAAAATTTAAAAAACACAGATTTTCAATATCGGCATTGGATCGTAGGAGAAAAAGAATGATATATGTTGAATTTTATTTAATTTTTTTCATCTTTATGTTCTTTAGTTTTAAAAAACCGATGAAAATAACTTTTATTTGTTCTCTAAAAATTATTTTCTATTTTACTTTATTTTTTAAAGCCGAAAAACAAGAAACAACGGCCAAACAGTACCATGAATTTTTTTTAAAAATAAAAAAAACTGGTGCCTACACTTTCACGGTTGTGTACTTTTTCTACCATATGCATGGCTTCAGACTAAAGCTAAGATTCAAGATATGCACTTCTGCAAAAACCTTAGAATGTTTCCAACTAGAAAATAATTAGAACAAAGAGCTGTCTTCCCCAGAATCCTGTTATATGCTGCAACACTTCACAACAACCATAATGTGGGAAAATAAACATTTTGAAGGCAGGAAATTTACACTGAATGTTGAGCACTAGCTTGTTGTATCATCTGAAGAATATATGTATCCATCCACCTGCTTTGCCAAAAGCTACCTGGTAATGCCTCAAGAAGTCACACCAAACATACAAAAAACAAAAAGGATTGAGATTTTGGCAACTAAACAACAAATAATCAGCCAACACCTACCATTTTCTGAACTATACCTGGTAATGACTTTCAAGGCTGGGTTTCTTTAAAAGAAAAAGAAAAAATGGAAAAGAAGAAATGAAGAAAGGAGGAGAGCTTGTGGCCTTGGCTCACCTTGCTGGCAAGAGGACCTGGCCAGGTGGATGTGATGAGTGAAGAAAATGAGGCATTGTTTTCCATGGTGAGAGACTACCTATAAATCTTCAAGATAGTCCTCACAATCAAGACTCGGGTTATCGTTGTCTAAGATGCATGAAAATCTTCGAAGTAGTTTCTGCTTCAATTACATTTTTTTCCTAGTTTGACAATCCATTTGCTATCAAATAATGAAATGGCAGACCATAGAGGCAACAGTAGCAAAGTTAAAATGCAACAAAAACCCAATTTCACATTCCTCTCATTATTATTTCCTAGTCCATAATCCAGTATTCAGATATATAGTTTTAAGAGCCCACTGATCTAATCCACTGCTACACAGGGTAGTGAATAAACCAAATTTGAATTTTCTATGAAGCCGTTCAGAATTCTGGAATCATAGGATCAGAATTGACATGGAAATGAAATCAATAAGCATCTCATTCTGCTTATATAGCCCCTGAAAGCTAGATCCTTTTCAGGATCTCCTTCAAGAACAGCCTTCAAAATCATATAAAAAAGAAAGAGGACAAATCCTATTTAGTATGCTATGTTCAAACACCCCCTGACTCTTCACTTACTGGAAAAGGAATCCAAAATAAATAAATAACATAATAGGACATTACACTAAAATGGATATGTTTGTGATGGCGCTAAAATTTCTACAAATTCATCGTGAAGGACCTACTGCTACCTGAGTTTGACAAGCAGATACTCATAAATGCACAAAAAAAATTCATTTACAAATTCATACTCCTGTGTTCAACAAGCATCTTTTACATTTGATGGCTGGGGTCATAAGTACAAATGCTTACAGATGATATACAAAACCTAGTCCTGATAACACATGTCATTATATCATTCAAATGCTACACTAAGAATGAGCTATTTTATGGGGTTTTCAATGAAACAGATAGGACAATGCTAAAATTCAATACCCGTATTGGCTGAGAAGCAGGAGCAGAGGAAATAAAAGCTGCTACTCTTGGTGGAGATCCGAAATAGATCCACCATATTCGATGACAGGTCACTTAATCTTGTGATAATCTCAAATATGAAATGATTTTGAAACAAGTTATCTCCCAGTATCGTTTCACAATGATGGTCCTGAATTGTCATAGTGAGATTCCTAGACCATACGGACCAATAATAAGTTCATCATTCACAATAAACTGGTAAAAGGATTATAAGGCCAATGTCCTTTGCCAACTATCATTGGTCTTTTTGGGGCGAGAAACACTCTAACCAAAGTTTGGGAACAGCTGGATGAATGCCATAAAGGCGAGCTATGAAGCTTTTCTCACTAGTTGCAATCATACTTGCAAGTGAGTAATTTTTTGTACACAAACCATTTTCTGCAAGCCACACATGGCATCTATATCTAGGCTTAATCCTGTTATCTAAGTTAAAACACAAATATGCTGGGAAAACATCAAGGTACTGCAAAGATAACCCCATTTCCTGGATGAGAAAATTCACTTTTCTTTCAAGAATTTCTGGCTTTTGGTTTAGGATCTTTGCCGAAAAGCTTATCATTGTGCAGAGCTTTGAGAATTCAAGTCCTGCATGGAGAAGGCAATTGAACCGCTCCTGTAACTCACTGCTAGTACCATGCACATGTTCCAAGACCTTCATGGTCAAAAGATTCTCCCCATACCCAATTCCATGCAAGAAGTTCAGCTTATTAATTGTGTGAGCTGGGGTTCTTGACGATTGAATTTTCTCTAAGCCAACTCTATAATCTTCATCCAAGTCTTCATCAGGATGACTCAAAACATAATTACCCAGCAGCCGATGATTCCCATTCTTCATCATACCAAAAAACCATTCATGAAGATCCAATGCTCTCATCACATGAGGCAAATTAGCCATTTTATTTCTTCCCAAAACATATGGATACATTCGGGCAACAGACTTCGACTTCTGCAACCCCAATCCAAAATGTTTCAAAAAACCCATCACTGAAATTACTGGTGCCTCCAAATCAAAACTCAGAATCTCTGGGCACTCTAGAAGCAACAAGCCAATACCTGCCTTCCTAACATTCAACCTACAAAAGAAATCCGTCTTTCTAACTAAACCCTCTTCTGAGTACTCGAGAAAAATGTTTCTACTCCTCCCCATTAGTTCTCCAATCTTACCCTTCTCACAACCAAGATCATAAAATAGCCTAATTTTCCTGCAAATCTCATACCAAGCATCCACATTTTCCTCCACAAAACTCCCCAAATCAAAATCCACAAAAACCCTTTTCAAATCATCAAACAATGCACCAGCTTCAACACCTAAATCACCCTTCCCACCCAAAACAAACGGAAAAGCCAAACAAATTCCAATAACAGATACATTACTAAGCCCATAATCCTTAAACCGACACAACCTACGAGATAAATCAGCCGAATCCTTATCGAAAATCGACGCCTCCGCCTTGTACAGTATCCCGAGCTTGTTCCATGGAAACCCGAAACCCGAAAGCGCACCAGCCGCATTCAAGATCCTTCCATCCTCCGCAAAGAAGAATTTGTTTGAAGGCAAAAACCCAGAAATTTCTTTCTGGTTTATCCCAATGCTTTCAAAGAAAAACTCAAATTCGTTGATGGGATGGTACCTGAGGAACCTCTCGAAGCTCTTGGCGAAGGAGGAGAGGGAAAACTCGACCTTCGAAATGGGATCGTATAAAGAATAGAATGAATTCCTGCCAATGTGCTCGGCATAGAGGAAGGGTAAGGACCTGGTGGAGTGGAAGTAGTCCGTGAGGGCCTTTTGGGCAAGCAGAACGGCTTGAGATCTGTGCTTGGAGGGGATGTGAGAGAGGTTTGAGTTCTTTGGGAGAGAGCTGAGTTGGCGGGAGAGGTAGGTGCAGAGAGAGGTGATGGTGATGGTGGAGAGGAAGGGCATGGCGGCTTAGGGCTCTGGGAGGGGTTTAGGGTTTTAGCAGGGCTTTACTGACATTTCAGAGCCCAGGCGGAGATTGTTTGGCTCTGTGAAAAAGGCTTGTTCCTCCATGATCAATTGCCCGAACACAGCTCTAGATTATTTTCCAATTAAATTACTATAATTATTTCATTCATTATATGATAATAATTTTTTATTTTTTATTTTTGAATATTTTTCATAATAAAGAATATTAAAAAATATAAATTTTCGATTTATTTTCATATTTTCCTTCCCAATTATTTTTATGAGAGTGTAACAATTAATAGTGAAAATGAAATACGTCACTTTTAGAAATGAAAATATGAATAAAGTTTAAGTATGAAAATATAAAATGTTTTACATTTTTTTTAAATTAACTCACTCTCATCAAAAAATTTTAGAATCATTTTTATGAACTACTGGGATGCGATTAAAGTAAAATATAAAATAATTTAAGAAAAAAATTACTTATTTGAAGTTCTAAACACTATTACAGTATTTCTTTGGATCAAATGTGTAAATACTCGTACTTTATAGTTTCTTTCCATAAATAAAAAAAAATAAAAAAATAAAAAAACATGGCGGTTTGGCTGTGAGTACCCAAATTTAATTCATATGAATATATGTTTTTCAATTAAATTGCTTGAATTATTTCTTCCATCATGTAATAATAAAAATAATAATGGGAATTCAATTGAAAGTCAAGACATGTAATTCATTGCCAATGGGAATGGGAATGGGAATGGGAATTCATTACCCCCATCTTACACCAAGGGGAGAGTGAATAAAATCCCTATAACATGTTGAATGATGTGTCTTGTACTCGTACATCTTTGGTTGAATCACCATTGAAATATATATGTTTGTTTACATCAGCTTCTAACATCTTACAAAATTTCAAACAAATGTGTTTTTGATGCAGGACAACTGCTAGACCACAGAAGCAGGCTGATGGGTGGTCTTCAAGCCAAACAAGTTGTCAAATAATTTAGGAGCCATTGGAGGAAGGTTCATGGGCTGAGGAGCCATGAAATTTACTATCTTTTCATGAACATGGTACCTGCAAAATATATATATATGTATCATTCATTTGCATCATAAAATGCTAGGTTTTAGAACATGAGGAAAGTAGAGACGAGGGGCTTTATCAGATAACATTACCTTATTTTGCGGCTCTTTGAGGCACGCCGGTCAACGATCTTCCTTTTCTTGGTTTTTAGCCTCTGCAAAGCGTAAAAGGCTGTCTCTGCAGATGAAGCAATGAGAAAACATTCAACAATCACAACCCATTGTAAAGGGTTAAAAACATCTCAACAACCCAAAATTGAGAGAGCCCATAGAAAAGTATAGTGGAGGAACACCCTTCACTGTTCTTCAGATAGATGTAGACAATAAAGGTGAAAAATGGCCTTCTCATTATCCAACCAGTTAGCCATATAAAAGCCCGATAACCAGGATACCTAGCTAAACTTATGTAATCCAGAGATATCCAAATTGATTCTTTCTGAAAGCTATGGTACTCTCACATTCAAGTCACAAAGCACAAATCATGTGTATATACAAGATGCCAGAGGATGTTACCAGATGAATTTGGGTCAAATGTCTCAAAGAATTCCTTCAGTAATTGCTGATAAAATTCAGAATCATCCAGCAGTTCAGGGTCGCCATCAGCATGCACTTCCTGATCAGGATTAAGAGGATCAAATAAATATCTAGTATTCTTGATGAAAAACAATTCAATATTTTGTCTGGTAATTGATGATGGACATCATATTCTGTAAATAACATATTTTCATTTTTCACACTTCATTGAAAAAGCAGGAAAGATCTAAGGGATGGCATGATATTTAATAATGGCCATCACATTTTAGCACCAAGCTATGAGCCTCATCTCCAAGTCCAGTGGAATTTAATGGCTTCATTTTCTTTTATACAGCATTTTAAGGCAAAGAAACATCATTAAAAATTGGGTTATCCAAAAAAACTGAAGCCATCACCAGAACTACAATCAGTTTTTGGGATTTGATGGAATCCTGCAATTTCAAATTTTTTACCATCATGTGATCATGGTTCTTAAGTGACTTTCACAGGAATATAATGGTACAGAAAATTTATTAACATATATCCAATTTCCATAGGACTTCGGACTTCCAAACACACTTTACTAAGGCCTCGTTTGATACAGCTTCTGGACTGCTTAAAAGCTCTGCTTTGCATTGTGTTTCGTTATACACTAAAATGCTTCAAAGTAGACGAGATTTTAAGGTTAAAAAGCTATTTAAGTAAAGCCAAGAGAAATTGCTGGCCATACCATCTGGCATTTTTAAAAATTATGGAAAAAAATCTGATATAAAATTATAAACAAAGTATTTCCTAATTCTAATTGGTTTCAGATCACTTACTACATAAAACTATACTACTTCATGATAACTTGTTGCAAGTTTTTTTTATTGTTTTTAGAGGTTATTTCAACCTTCCATCTACTGACACCATGGCGATAGGTTAAGGTTATATTTGATCAACAGACAATTGTAAGATGTAAAAGGTAATCACCAACTTGAACAAATCTAACACAGCCTGACCTAGCTTGAGCTCTGGTTGAGAACACCACCATCCCAAGGCTGGGACCCAACTCAGGCAACATGACCTAGCCTGACCCGATCTGAGCTTGGGTTCAACACCTCCACCCTGAGGTAGAATTGCAAAACCTGTTCAAACCTTTAAGTTCTTGGGTTCAGGTTGGCCTTCAAGCCCACCAAGAATTGCCACCATGGCAACTCTAGTTTCACATTGCATCAGAAGGTAGAAAACCATTGACCAAAATAACATTGTTGCAGAAAAACAGATCTGACAATGCAAATGATACTAACAATTTAAATAGAGTAGTCATGGTGATGGATCATTAATAATGAATTTGTGCCTTCAAATGCTATGCAAATTGCCAAAGGAGGGAGAATCCATGTCTGGACCATTGTAATGTGAACTGTTGCATTCTCATTTTTCTTTTCTCCATTCTTCTGGTTGATGTAGGTGGGGTATTGGATTTAAAAACAAACCAGAGTTCAAATAAAGTCAACCATAGGCACAGAATAATTACCTCTTCTCTAGAACTGCCCACATCATCAGGGACCTGCTGATTAACAAATCATGGCAATAAGCACACGCACAAATTTTAAATCATTCATATTCAAATCGTTAGAACATCTGTATTACTGATCAAATTAAGAAAATTGGGATATATATGAACTTACAGCCCCAAATATGCCAACTGTTGACCTTCTCAGTTGCATTTGCTTGATCATTCTACTGGGATCCCTCATATAAGCAGCAACTTGTTCACTGATATTCTGTGATTGGAAAGGAGAATCAGGTGAGTCCTGTTGTACAGCTCAAAGGGCATGGACACCTATTCAGTAATAGGGGCAAACCTGATTAAAAGCACGCAATTTGCCCTTAATAGCAGCAGCACCAGTTGACACCTCTGTCTTTCTCTGCCATTTGTCTATCGATTTGTCCCTGAAAGGAGCTATTCTACAAATACCAGCATTCAACTCAGTTAATTCAAACTGCCAAAATTAAGAAACGTTAATTGCATAAGCCTAAAAATGCATGCAGGCATAAACTCTAATATAGAAAATGCTATACAGATGAAATTGTTTTACAAACTCAGGTGGCAGCATTTTCCAACCATTCATTTCAAGACCAAGTGGACTTATTATTCATTAATCTCAAAGAAGCTCATCTTGCCCACTCTGTATGGTTTCTATGTAAAAGCCCTTTTTTGTTTGTCAAACATTTTCAGACAACAAACAGAACAAAATGCACCAAAGCATCCAATTGAGAGTGCCAAAGTGTAAACTTGAAGGCAATATGTAAGGAGATTCAAGAAAATACCTACTTCTAATGCCAATGTGTTGCATATGCAAGAAAATGCTTTTTAGCTAATAGATTCAGACCCAGAAATTTTCTTTGGAGATGCCAAAGTGCATATGTAATTTTTCTAATGAAGTGATTACAAATATGCGAAAAACTTATGAATATATAATTTTCCCGGGGATGATAACTTCACCTGGAATGCATTTGATAAATCTGTTGCCATTCCTCATCACCTTTCACATCCAAGTTCTTAGAAGTTTCTAAACCCTTGGAAGATTGCCCAGGATTACCTGAAGAGCAGGAAACATGTTAGGACAAAAAAACACATCAAAACTGATTTCACTGACTAGTTCAAATCTGAATTTAAAATTCCATTCATTCTCTTCTTCATGCCAACTGTACATCATGGATTAGACTTGGAAGACTGATAAACATCACACTGGAATAGAAGTTAAAAATTCTGAAATGTCACTAGGAATAAGAAGAATGACAAGCTGTGTAGGCAAGATTAAGGAAACTAAGGCAGCAGAATTCCAGAAGAAAGAAAAGAGTGCACCCACAGGTTTTTACTTCTTTAGGCATTTCCACGCTATTATTTTTTTATCAGAAATAAACATATTCATTTCATTGAATAATAAATACAAAGAAGAACCAGCAATCCCTCCAAGATGTACAATTGCTGATCAAAAAGTAGAAATGTATATTGCTCTATAAAAATTAAAACTGTCTACACCAGACTAGAGGCAGAAGAAGCAAAATGCACACACACTACAAAAGCTCTATCCAATCAGAGAGGAAAAGAGTCTCCAACAAAAGTAGAAATATATGTCCAAGCTATTATCAGCTTACTTGAAAGAATATATTCTAAAGAACTTCCATGAATAAATTAGTCCAGATAGCCATAGAACATTGAAATTTTCATTGGGAGGCAAAAGAACAAAAGAAGAAAAAAGGAAAAGGGAAAAAGATATCCCAACATAATTTTATTCACTGAGATATGCTAAAAGCTAAAGAGAACACTGCCTGATAAACAGATCACAGAATAACAAACTATGGCAAAGTCTGAGCCATACCATTTGTGGCTTGAGTAATTGATGGATTTTTATCCAGCAAAGCCTGCCAAAAAAAAATATATATATTACACAAGGCAAAGAGATGAGACTGGAAGTCATGTAATTTCAGTAAAAATAAGCATGCTTTATCTTCATGTTAAATTATTAGAAAGTTAACCTAACATTGAGCAAGATGACATAGACAATAAATTGTTTGAACAACCATACCTCCTGTAACTCCAATAAAGAATCTAAAGTCTTCTTAGATGAGGTAATCAAATCTGAATATGCTACATTGACTCCCTCATCAGAGTCACAGAATGAAGACCTATCTGGCTCCTGCAGACAATTCATAATGTCTGACCATAATGTTCCAAAGTAAAATAGGGCTACAATTAGCTATAGATGCAAATAAAATGTAACCAGAGCAAACCTGAGGTAGTCTATTTGAACTTGAGAATGCTTTCTGAAGTAAGAATCTAAACTCAAGAGTTTTGTCCCAGAGAGCCTTCAGGAAAAAGTGGGGAGGAGTATCAATATTTTAAGGAAAAAGAAATATAATTTTCACTAAATCACACAAATCACACAACGAAGGAAAACAACAATAAAATACATCAAATTATTACAATATCTAATGATCAATATTAATATGAAAATAAGAAAAATATAAATGTCATCAGGTATTCTTCAAAAGGAAATGACACAACTAAGGAACCACCAGTGTACACTGAATATACAAAAACCTGTTTTATAGTTAATAACAAAAAATTATGAAGAAAAGAAATAGGCAATCAGAAACTACAAAGTATTTTCAATTGAAAAGTGAAGCTATTGTCAGGAACTAAGGTGCAACAGAAGTAGTTCATTATGGAAGAGTTTTCAATCATATAAAGATTGGCCTGTTTGATGCATCTGTGGTAGTGAAGAGTTTATTTAAAAAGATCTAGGCAAAGAAGAAGTTTTTTCTTTGAAAATATCTTTGTAAAGAAGAATCTTCAAGTTAATAGGTGACCAATTCCCATAAGCTCATCTACATTCCTAAAAAAGGAATTTTTTGACCTCTGGCATCTTTTACCTTACAAATGATTCAGGTTTTTTCAGCGCTGTTGCAGTTTCTTCTAATGAGAAATTCTTTAAAAACAAATCTACCCATGTGTAAATAAATAAATAAATAAAATATTTTTAAAGTTCAACCTAAATACTCTTTTACAAAAACCATCTCACTCTTAGATTTTACCAAAAAAGTTTCAAACTACTCTATTTTAAAGTGCTTTATTATGTAAACAAACACAATGTGAACTTCCTCAACATCTAAACAAAAACCTTTAAACATGTTGAGCTGCACAAAATGAGACTCTAGGATGTAACCAAAATGCACCATAAATCTCTTTGATAGTCAAAGAGCTTTTAGGTGATAAAAAAACAGCACCAAGCGAACCTTAAAAATAAAATTTGAATGACTGCATGCCAAGTATCAAGAATGAAGGCACAATACCTTCTGGTTTTTCACTGCTTGACCTTTTAGAAGATCTTCATCCTTATGAGACCTTAAATTCTTCAAAAGATCTCTGAATGAAAAACAAAGAAGGGAAAAATGATTTTCATATATAGAAAAGGGTAAAAAAATAGAAAGGTTGGAAAGATTACAAGATTAAACATTGCAAAGACAATACCTTAAACTATTGTATACATTTTCTATCATGATCTAATACATAATAAGTGTATGGCAGTATGTGAATAGTTTAGCCAAACACAGTATAACTATGAGGACATTATGAGTTTAATTACCAGGCATGCTTGTGATGACCATCCTTGTTTGCTTATAACACTTAACAAACTACCAATGGACCAAAGAATGATTTATAATCCCAAGGGGCTAGACTAGATCAAAGTGCCTTTTTTCATGTATCATGTCATTCATCTGTACAAAAAATTTTGAACCAGGAAAACACAGAATAGCTTCACTATAAGCAAAATATATATCTACTCTGATTGGACCTCAAATAGTTGGTTATCTCAGATATTGCTCACACATCAAATACATCAGAACCAACTAAGATGGACATCTCAAAATTCATAATGCCAAAAATTGCAAAACTATTCCCGAATATCCCAAAATTTTCATCAGCCCATCCCAAAATAATCCCCTAAATTATTCTCAAGTATCCAGAACATTACATCCATGTACTAAATTACAATAAAACTCCTAAACTGTTCCAGAAATATATATTTTGACAGCATATCCTTTTCATCACCATTGATCACTTTCTTCACCCACAAAATCAACTTTTGAATTTCTACAAATGTTTCCCAAATCATTCTATTTTTTCTTTCTTCCAACTTTGTTCTTATATTTGGAATGCTAACTTTTTTATAGGATGTATTTTTAATGTTACCCTAAAATCCCAACTCTCAAAATCATTAAACACCAAACAGTATCACCATCATTGTCAACGGCCACACCTCATTACAAAGTTCACTCCTGAAGCCATCCATATCACTCTCCCTTCAACCAATGGGCAATCCCACCATTCTCCAAAGCCTTCATGTAGAAGGCTTCTCTGCAAAACCCATCGAAGTCAAATTTAACTCAGACTGAGAACGGTAACCCCACTGCCCACCCATACCCTGCTCTAAAAATTGCATCTCTTTGCTACATCTATAGTCCTCAACCCCACCCTTCAACATACCCAGCCTGCAACCTCATCAGTTGGCTGATATCAGTTCACACTCTAACTCACCTCTGCCTATGCAACAAATAGTCTAATACTATAATTCATTAAACTATTAAAATTGAACCCACTGCCCAGTACAAATTCCTTAGCTTATGGTAATTCTCTTTTTCAAGCAAATTCTCAATGTAATAAATTCAAAAGAAAAAATCATCATCAATCATCAATTACAAACAAGCACATGCATGTATGGCTTTGATGTTGTAAATAAAATTCTTACTGCTCCTTATTCTGAAGCTCCATATACTCCTTTTCAAGCTCCTCCATCTCTGCATCTTTTCCATGAACATCTTCATAGTCATTCTCCTCTTCCTCCTCCTCCTCCTCCTCTTCTTCCTCCTCCTCCACCTCCTGTACACCATTTCATTGAAAATCATTGTAAACACGGTTATGACACATCAAGCAAACTCCAAAATCGAAAAAAACGTTCCTAATTTGCACTCACAGGAGTTAACTCCTCATGCTCCATCTCCCTGTCATCCTCAGAAGAGGAGTCTTCGTCTTGCAATCGTTTCGAAGGCAACCTCATTTTGAAACCCTAAAAAACCCAATCAAATAAATGTTTTCATGTTTGATATTCTCTAGGGCTCTGATCAAGCCATTCTTACAACAAATATATAAACAAAGAGAAATGTTAAATGGATCCACTCAAAACTCTCTATGCATCCAACACTTTTTTTAGAAAAATAAAATTTAAGTATCCAAAATACCCTAATCTTCAACTCTCAACACCACCTATCCTTCATCTTCTTCCTAAATTTGAGAAGAAATAGGATTAGGGTTTTGGAGAGGTTGAAGAAGGTGGTAAGTAAATTAAAAATAATAAATTCCTTCTCTTTTACCCAAACGAAATTTTGAGAAAATTCAATTAACTTACAGAGGGAGATTTTTAGGAATTGCAAACTATGTTGATGTTGGTTGAGTTTAGGGTTTTTCGGAAAAACCCTAACCTTGTAATCGTACTAGGGTATAAAAACCTTGGCCCGATCCTAGTCGGGTTTGACCGGTTTATAGTCGGGTTGACCCGACAGTATAGAAAATTTTAATTTTGTTTTCAAAAATTTAGATTTATATTTAAAAAAAAAGGTAAAAAATACTAACAATCCAAAAATTAAATATTATTTATAAATTAATTTATTCACTAAATAATAATAAGATTTTTATATTTTGGATTAAAAAATAAATAAATATATTATGATCTTTTTTGGTAGCAAAAATTGACTTAAATTTTTTTTAAAAACTATTCCTATTTTTTATTTTTGAAAATACAATGAGAAAAAAAAAATGTGATTTCTAGACAGGCCCACATCACCTTAAGGAATTGGGCTCCTTCATATTGGGCTTGGTCTGACTAAACCAAGCCCAACTACCATTAGGCTCTTAGGCCCTTTTAACACTTGATCTAAGCCTTTTGGGCTTTATCAATTATTACAGTTTCTTTTTTCTTTTAAATTTTGTTCTTATCACTTTGCCGTTAAGCTTTTTCAGCCTCCATTTCAAATAAAAAATTATAAAATAAATAAATAAATAAATAAATAATAAATAATAAATAAAAAAATGTAGGGTTGGGATTGTGAGGCTTAGATGAAAGGGTTTTTTTTCTCTAAATAAATAATAAATAATAAATAAATAAGGTCCATAGTCATTACTTATCATTAAGAATCAGAAGATGGAAGAAAAGAGTTACATTAGGGCGAAAAGCAAGTTGAGAAATCTAGGGACCAACACCACGTGATGGTCACGTTAGCGGATTTGTACGGTTGGAGAGGGACCATGTTTGGATCGGACACGTGATCCACACGCGCCACCAGCCGACATTTCCAACCGTCACCGTTCATGCCTTCCGTCTCCATCCCAATTAATATTCTCACCTTCACATTCTATAGAGGCGCGTGTCTCTCACACACACACACACAAGTGTACGAACCCACTTCACTATTTCAATACATTTGGGTGGTTGATAATATTTTATCCAAAAATTGATGGTATAATTAGTAATTTTTTAAAAACCATAATTTTATCCAATTTTTTTTCTTAAAACCTATTTTCGAAAGTATTTTTCTTTTTATTATAAATTATAGTCTTAAAAAATAATAAGGTATTATAAATTAATTTTTATTTTATTGATATTTTTTTCATAATTTCTATTAAAAATTCTTATAAATATAATTTTCGATAATTTCATCTTTGATGTCGACCGATAAGAATAGCTTTTTTGAATTTTTAAAATTGCTATAATAAAAAATACCAATAATAATAAATGTCATTTGTTCTTTTCTTACATGATTTTATAAATTTAATATCATATAATTTTAAAATAAATAATTTAAGGAGGACACAAGAATATGAAATAAAAATGATGAAAATTATGAAATTTTGTGGAAAGGAAACCTTGGGGGTGGGGGTGGGGGTGGGGGCTTGCTTTTCAAGTAATATTGAGGAAGGGGCCAATGATTGCCAGGGTTAACTTAGTAAATTTGGAGGGTAATGCTGTAAATAAATGCAAATGAGAGTGAAGGGTATCCAATGATTGAGAAAGAGTGGGTGTCTGGTCAACAAGGGACAACGGCGGGACCACGTGTCAAATCTCTCTTAAAAAATATCGACACGTGGATCTTCACGTGTCTGCCCACCTGACATCTGACAAAATTCTCATCTTTCCCACGTGATGTCCACCTCTTCCTTTCTATCTTCCCCACCGTCTCCTCTCATGGCTCGGCTCGGCTCAACTCCCTCCGTGGTATCTCACAAGATTGATGGATCATAGCTAATATTAAATTTGAATAATAAAATATAACATTGAATGTAACTTAAATTATTTTAATAGAATAATAAAATGGAGTTAAATTATTCAGGTTATTACGCTTTTTGTTACAATAATATGAGAGAGATATTCAATAATAATTATAAATATAATATTTAAAAGTATGTTGTGATTTTTTTTATGACAAAGATATAAAATATTGTGAAACTAAGTAGTTGACTTTATTTGATTTTAAATTATAACTTTAAGAAAATTTAAAAATAGCTATAAATCTAAATAATATTATAAAATTAGGATTAAATATGTAAATTTTAATAATAAAATATTATTATGCATGTGAATGTAAATTTTATTTTATATTTAATTTAATATTAAAATTTTGTGACAAAGAACAGAATAAATAAAATAAATTAAAATTATTTTATTTTATATTAATAAATTAATATATATATATATATATATATATATATATATATAATAAAAAGTTGAAAAAAAACAAGACACATGTGTCACAATGGAGGATATTTATAATAAAAACTAAAAAAACATGTACGATGAATAGTGGAATTGAAGTTCAAACGTTCATGTCATAACTCATAAGCATACACTACTTGGGAGTGTAGGTGTTCTCTTCATTGTACACATGACGTTGATTTTTGTGGTTGCAGTGATTATGGAAAAGTCTTATGACCTATTTGATCGGTGTTTTTAAGAATTGTTTTCTATTATTGAGAAAGAAAAATACTAAAAATACATTTGTCAAAGGGAGTGATTTTTGTTTTTAGTATTCCATGTGTTCTCAAAATACCTATTTTCAAATAATATATATACATAAAAAGGAAAAACATGTTTTGCTTACTTTGTTTACTATTTAGAAAACAAAAAGAGCATCTCTACTTAAAAAATGGTGTTACGAGAAGAACGGAAGAAAGAGACACCATATTGGGTTCAACCCCACCATGACACCTCCATTTTATGGTTTTTATTTTTATTTTTAAGTCTCAATTTAATTTGTTGGAATCAATTAAGAGTTTGGTTTTGAATTGAATTCATGGAGTCGATCAATTTTGAATACTGTTGTATTATATAATTAGGTGAACTTTGAGTTATATAATAAATTAGAATAATTTAGATGGTAAGGTTACAACTCGAAGGGGATGGATTATAAGATCCATCCATCGCAAACCCATCAATATGTTTAACTCTGTCAAATACTCGAGATTGGCTTAAAAATTCCTGCTTTTGGTTTACATATTTTCTAATTTGACATGTGATAAGCCCTAATTTAGTTTGCGAAAGTATGCATTATTTAGAATGAGGTCTTATATGCTAAATAATCTAAATATACACATGAAATGGAAGAGAGATTATCGGTTTATTTGGGTGAATTTTGGTTATAACTTTGTTATTTGATGAGGGTCCTAATGTCTTTGTGTTGTGGTTTGTATTTTTTTTTTCCATTGTTATGATCCAATGATCTCAAGTTTCAATTGTATCTTTTTTAGTAACTCAACCAAACATTTTCTTTTTTTTTTTTAGAACAAAAACATTTTTTTAGAATTCAATTACAAAACACAATTTTGTTTTTGAAAACATCAAAAACTGTTCTTAAATTTTGTTTTTAAAAACTATTTTCCATAATAGTTTTCTAAAACACCAACCAAATAGACCTATATTTATTTTATTTTCAAACAAACATCGATGGTACTATTTTAAAAGGAATTGTTTATTTTAATTAAATTTAAGTAAATATATTTATAATAATAATTTTTTTAGTTTTCATTTAAAAGGAATAGTATTAAATGTATATTTTAGTAAATATTGCAAATGGACAATAAAATAAAGGAAGAAAGAAGTAGAGAAAAAGCCTTCAAAAGAATAGAATTACAATTTTACATTATATTTCTATAAATGATTTCCATCCTCTTAAGTTTTGGTCAATAAAACTTTGACAAAACATATTTAAATTTATTTTTCTTTTCTATTATTATTTATTTATTTACTTATATTTATTTTTCATATTTATTAGATAAACAATAAATATATACTATTAACGTATTGGTGTAAATAGAGATAACCATTTTCAACTAAAAACTTAACATAAAAATAAATTATTTTAAAAGAAACTAGAAGTGTAACAATGTAAAAATAAAATAAAATAAAAATTAAATTTTATTTCCAAAATCCAAGATAATCTCAAAATATAATAATCACTATAATGAAAAAATAAGAGATTTTACATAAGATAATGGAATTTAGTTGATTTTCGATAATGGGATGTTAAATCAACTTCAAAATTGGATTCTGAGGAAACCAATAATATTATGGGTCTCACTAGTCCCCACTATGAACTCATATGCCTTGTTGGCATGGGGTTGTGAGGATCAGATGACTCTAAGCTCACTTTTATGCTTAAAAGTATTTTGGTAATTACGCAAGGTTACATAAGCATATGCGAACAAGGTTTTTTTATTGGACTAATTAATTAATCAGTAGGTCATGTTAAGTTAATTAATCAATTGAGACCCATTTTAGGTTAGATTAAGAGGCTCAAACCCCTTAGTAAACTCAAGTCACTTAAACCCAATGGGGAACCCTATAAATACTTCCTTAGGGATTAAGGTTTCTACAATTTTTTTTTATAAAGTCATAGCCTCCATTCTCTCTTCTATTTCCACCGAAAGTGTATCAAGATTAAGGTTCGAGTCATTAGTGGAAGACTCTGAGTTTACGAGACTTCTTATGACTTCACTCTTCATTTTCGTCATGTGGATTCGATTCGAGAACATCTAAATCAAAGGTATGTATTTCAATAGCATATTTTAAATCCATAATAAGTTTTAAAATGAAAATTTTCCATTGTGCATAGAATTTAAAAAAGCCTAGGATAGTCAAGTATGTTCTTAACCTGATCTGAGCTTAGGAAGTAGAGAAATCCAAGATTTTTCTAATTACCTCTACCAATAATGACCCAATCCGTAAAGAATATATGACCACCTTAGGGATCTCATTCATTGGTCAAAATCTCCTATTAATTTCAGTAAAAGCTCAATATCCGCTTAAGGTTAAGAGTCCATACAATATGGTAACTTGGTGAATCATGACAATTTGGTAGCCTTACGTCATGATTCACTGTATGATCTATCCAATGTGTAACCATACACACTAGTGCACTCACCATACGAACCTCATCCCAATAGTCAAGACAAGTCATCTCTCCAATTAGGAGGTAGTACACTATAGTCTCTACTAGATTGCCCAAATTCATGAACTAATTGTAAACAACTTATCATCTTACAAGGAACTCATAACTTGTATCCTTTATACAAGTCCTAATGCACCTAAGTCATATACAATGCAAGTGATATGTGTTCGAATGCTTAAGATAATATTAATGCATATAAAAGATAGATAAAGTTGAAGCTCAAGTCTAACTTTGTTACATCATATATTACTCTTAAGGGTTTTATCCCAACAATCTTCTATGACTTTGAGGCTTATGAAAATCTAAATATTTAGGCTTACCAAATATGAGAACAGGATTCCTAAGGTTGTGGGAATCTTTTTATTATTTTTTCCTTATTTCATATTTCCTTTTTATGCATATATGATATTTTGCATATACTTTGGAAAGATATGTTTTTGGATAAAAAAAAAAGAAGGTAATTTTGGAATTTTTTTTTTTAAGAAAAATAAATTTTCACGAGAAGTTACTTTCCAAAATTATTTATTTAAAATTGGAAGTTACTAATTTAACTGTCTAGACATTCCTTTTGAACAATACTTATGGTTTGGATAGGTGGTTCTCCAAGTTCCTCCTTTAGAGAAGGAGAATAACACTTATGGTGGTCTTCTAGGCTTTTCTCCCTAAAGAAATGAGGATTACACCAAATGTTCTTCAAACTCTTTTTCCTAAAAGAAGAAAAACTATATTGGATAAGGAATGATGAAGCAATTCTTTTTTTAGCACAAGCGTTCCAATTTAGGAAATAAATAAAGAATTTGAAAAGTCTCATGATAGAGAATTTATTTTAAGAAATGTTACCAAAATTACATTAAGCTTTTTATTCTAAAAGATTAAGTGAGTAAGGTTCATAGCCAAACCCATAGTTCCAAGATCAAACCCATCTTGATTTTAGGCATATCACCATCTTGAAGATGGTGTGGCCCAAAAAATCAAGGGTATGGACTTTGCTAAATGGATAAGACTGTATATGTTTATAATAGGATTAATCAATCTTGAAGATGAAATTCTTTACTTGGTAACATTAATGTTAAGCATCTTAGTTACACACTTAACTTATATGTGACGAAGTAGGATCACTTGAAGTGATCCTACTTGCACAGTCTGAGAGGTAAATTAAAAGATATGATAATCATTACCTTAGGATAACCTTTAAGGTTTAAAGTAGGTTGATTAATTAGAAAGCATCTCTACCTAGTAATAAGAATCATAACTACCTAAAGTAAACTTGATTCTTATGATACTACAATACCTTGCATAGATACATGTATTTTGATAACATTAAATGTTAGCCCAAGGGTTCTCCTAATCGGATTTTGATGATAACAAACCATGGTTAAGTAACTAATTGGTTTAATGTTTAAGAATCTCAGGTATAAACTCAAAAATTCATCAAATGACCAAATGGATACAAGATCGAGATGCTTGGAAGACTTGAGATCATAGGAAATGAATGTAAGATGATAGCATGAGTGCACTTAGGATGTTCATACCTTTTCATGCATCTTAGAAAACTCAGTTTATTATTTAAAACTTGATTTTCTTTAAAACCCGAGTTTTATCAAATATACCTTAGGCAAATTGATTCAAAATTGGCATATTAACTCACCTATAGACCTTGCCTAAGTGTTAGAAAAGAAAGGAATTAAAAAATAGGTTTTTCAGGGCCAAAAAGGTTCAACCGGTCGAGGCTAAGGCCAACCGGTCAACCGGTTGAGGAACCGGTCGACCGGCTGAGGTAGTCCGGTCGAGGACCGGTCGAGGAAGGTTAAAAACCTTCTCTCTCTCCCAGTAGCCTTCTCTTCCCGGTTGAGGTCCGGTCGAGGTCCGATTGAGGCAACTGTAACCTGTCATGCATTAAATGCTCCAACGGCTAGTGAACCGGTCGACCCCTAGCTCGACCGGACGAGGTTGCCTTTTTCTGTTTTTAACTCCCGAACTTAGAAACCTATAAATTGAGAGTTCCACTTCATTTATGACTAAGAGAACAATTGCATTCAAAGCCTACCTACCTGTTCTTGATCAAAAAGCTCTCATTTCTTTCTTAGTGCATCAAACCATCACTTGCATACTCTTAGTGCACTCTTGTAAATCATCCTAGCTTTCTCTTGTACTTGAGCCATCCTTAAGCTAAGTTGAGAGTTTCATCTTTGTGTAAATTGAGTGTGAAAGCCTTCAAGTGGTTCAAATCTTGAAGAGATTGTGTAAGAGCCCATTGGAGCCGGAATCCAAGTGTAAGAAGATTGAAAGCTTGATTGAAACTTCAAGTTAGTGGAATCCTCACTCGGTTAGGAGATTGAAGAGAGTGGACGTAGGCAAGGGAGTGCCAAACCACTATAAACCCGAGTTTGAATTCTCTAACTTTATCTCTTTCCTTTATTTATTTTGTGCATATATTATTGTGTGGAAAAAAATTTTGAAAAACCCAATTCACCTCCTCCCCCCCTTTGGGTATTTTCCTTAATTATTCATAGCCTTTGTTTTATCAATTGATATCAGAGCTAAACCTCTTGCTTAAGACTTAATCGTCTAAGAGGAAAATGGCTATTCCATCAAGCTCATCTCAAACTGAAAATTGTTCAAAACATAAAGCTCCATTCTTTACGGGAATCGACTATCCCTATTGGAAAGCTAGAATGACTTGGTTCTTACAATCAAATGATTTAGATGTATGGGATGTCATTGAAGATGGCCCAACTTTTCCCACTAAAATAGTTGATGGAGTTTTGGTTCCAAAACCCAAGAAAGAATGGAATGAGCTTGATAGAAGAAATTTTCAATTAAATGCTAAAGCCGTTTATACTTTGCAATGTGCTATGGATAGGAATGAATATAATAGAATATGCCAATGTAAATCTGCTAAGGAAATTTGGAGATTGCTTGAAATAACTCATGAAGGAACTAATCAAGTGAAAGAGTAAAAAATTAATATACTTGTCCATAACTATGAATTGTTTTCAATGAAAGAATCTGAATCTATTGTTGAGATGATCACTAGGTTCACTGAAATTGTCAATGGCCTTGAAGGATTTGGAAGGGTCATAAATGAATCCGAAAAGGTGATGAAGATATTGAGGTCTCTCCCCTCAAAGTGGCATACAAAGGTCACCGCTATTCAAGAAGCTAAAGATTTGACCAAGCTACCTATGGAAGAACTCTTAGGGTCATTAATGACTTATGAAATCAGTTTGACAAAGCAACTACAAGAGAGTGAAGACAAAAAGAAGAAAAACATAGCTCTCAAAGCTACAACCAAGGAAAAAGAAGATGTTGAAGAAGAAAAACCAAGTGAATAAGATGATGATTTAGCTCTCATCACAAGAAAGCTCAACAAGTACATGAGAGGTGAAAGGTTTAGAGGGAAAAAGTTTACCTCTAGAAGAAATCCCTCAAGAAGGGAATCCTCATCACATGGTGACAAGGAAAAATAGGAAGAAAAAGGAGATTTGATATGATTCAAATGCAAAAAGTCGGGGCACATTAAATATGATTGTCCTCTCTACAAAATTGAAGCCAAGAGAAGAATGAAGAAGGCAATGATGGCCACTTGGAGTGAGAGTGAAGACTCTTCCGAGGAAGAAAAGAAGAAAGAAGTGGCAAACATGTGCTTCATGGCAATAGATGATCTTGATGAGGTAAACTCTAACTCTAGTGATGAAGATATGCATGTTATTTTTGAAGAACTATATGAGGATTTTGAAAAACTTAGTTTGAAAAATAATTCTCTTAAAAAAAGAATTCAAGAACTTGAAAAAGAACTTGAGAAAGTGAGAGAAAAGTTTTCAATTGATGAAATCTCTAAAACTCATCTTGAAAAAGAGAATGAGATTTTAAGAAATGAAAATGAAATTTTGAAAAAGAAAAATGAGTGGTTGACCTCCTCTCTTTCAATTTTCTCTTGTGGACAAAAGTCCTTTGAAATGATCTTAACAAGCCAAAAATGTGTTTTTGACAAACAAGGACTAGGATTCAAATATTCAAAGAACCAAAAGTATTTTAAAAACTATTTTGTAAAAGAATCCTCAAGTGAATGTCCTTCCACTATTTGTAACTTTTGTGGAAGAGGAGGGCACATTAGTAGTACATGTCCCTTAAGAAATGGTGCTCAAAAGAATTCAAATGCTAAGGTTAAAAAGGTTTGGATGGAAAAATCCAAAGTCACTAACCCTCAAGGACCCAAAAAGACATGGGTACCTAAACCAACTTGAATTCTATTTTGTAGGGCTCAAAGGAGGATAAGTGGTTCTTGGATAGTGGGTGCTCAAGACACATGACCGGGGATGAATCCAAGTTTGCCTTCCTTACAAAGAGAAAAGGAGGATATGTCACCTTTGGAAACAATGCAAAAGGAAGAATCATTGGTCAAGGTAACATAGGTAATGGTACATCCTCCCTTATTGAAAGTGTTTTATTAGTAGATGGTTTAAAACACGATCTTTTGAGCATTAGTCAACTTTGTGACAAAGGTTTTAAAGTAATTTTTGAAGCATCTCATTGTATTATCAAGGATATTCAAAATGACAAAATCATCTTCATGGGTCATAGATGTGAAAATGTATATGCTATAAATATTTCAAAATATGATGGTCATGATAGATGTTTTTCAAGCATGCATGATCAAAGTTGGTTGTGGCATAGGAGGTTGGGACATGCTAACATGGACCTCATTTCCCAACTCAACAAAGATGAACTCGTTAGAGGCCTTCCTAAAATTAATTTTCAAAAAGACAGAGTTTGTGAAGCTTGTCAAATGGGAAAGCAAATCAAAAACTCTTTTAAAAACAAAAATTTCATTTCAACATCTAGACCTCTTGAATTGCTACACATGGATTTATTTGGTCCTTCTAGGACACTTAGTCTAGGAGGAAAATCTTATGCTTATGTCATTGTGGATGATTTCTCTAGATACACATGGGTCTTGTTTTTAAGTCAAAAGAATGAAGCCTTTTATGAGTTTTCAAAATTTTGTAACAAGGTTCAAAATGAAAAAGGCTTTACAATCACTTGCATTAGAAGTGATCATGGGAGAGAATTTGAGAATTTTGACTTTGAGGAATATTGCAATAAGCATGGTATCAATCACAATTTTTCGGCTCCTAGAACTCCTCAACAAAATGGGGTAGTTGAAAGGAAAAATAGAACTCTTCAAGAAATGGCTAGAACCATGCTAAATGAAAACAATTTGCCAAAGTATTTTTGGGCCGAAGCGGTAAACACTTCTTGCTATGTTTTAAATAGAATATTGTTGAGGCCCATTCTTAAGAAACTCCCTATGAGCTTTGGAAAAACAAGAAACCCAACATTAGCTATTTCAAAGTCTTTGGGTGCCAATGTTTTATATTAAACACCAAAGATAATCTTGGAAAATTTGATGCAAAATCCGATGTTGGAATTTTTCTTGGCTACTCAACTTCAAGTAAAGCTTTTAGAGTTTTCAACAAAAGAACCATGGTTGTAGAAGAGTCCATCCATGTCATTTTTTATGAATCTAACAATTCTCTTCAAGAAAGAGAAAGTTTTGATGATGATTTAGGATTGGAGACCTCCATGGGAAAATTGCAAATTGAAGACAAAAGACAACAAGAAGAAAGTGGAGAGGATCCCAAGAAAGAAGAATCACCTTTGGCACTACCTTCTCCTCAACAAGTGCAAGGTGAATCAAGCCAAGACCTTCCAAAAGATTGGAAGTTTGTTATCAACCATCCACAAGATCAAATCATTGGTAATCCATCAAGTGGGGTAAGAACTAGATCATCCCTTAGAAATATTTATAATAATCTTGCATTCATCTCTCAAATTGAACCTAAAAACATAAAAGATGTTATAGTTGATGAAAATTGGATGATTGCTATGCAAGAAGAATTAAATCAATTTGAAAGAAGTTAAGTATGGGAACTAGTACCAAAACCTTCAAATCAAAGTGTTATTGGAACCAAATGGGTTTTTAGAAACAAAATGGATGAAAATGGCATCATAGTAAGAAATAAGGCAAGATTGGTAGCCCAAGGATATAATCAAGAAGAAGGAATAGACTATGAAGAGACTTTTGCCCCCGTAGCTAGATTGGAAGCAATTAGAATGTTGCTTGCTTTTGCATGCTTCAAAGATTTTATTCTATATCAAATGGATGTGAAAAATGCTTTTCTAAATGGCTTCATAAATGAGGAAGTATATGTTGAACAACCACCCAATTTTCAAAGCTTTAACTTTCCAAACCATGTTTTTAAACTTAAAAAGGCACTTTATGGTTTAAAACAAGCACCTAGAGCTTGGTATGAAAGACTAAGTAAATTTCTTTTGAAAAAGGGTTTTAAAATGGGAAAAATTGATACAATTCTTTTCATAAAAACCAAAGAAAATGATATGCTCCTAGTTCAAATATATGTTGATGATATTATTTTTGGAGCTACTAATGACTCTCTTTGTGAAGATTTCTCTAAGTGTATGCATAGTGAGTTTGAAATGAGCATGATGGGAGAACTCAATTTCTTCCTTGGACTTCAAATCAAGCAACTAAAGGAAGGAACCTTCATCAATCAAACAAAGTATATAAAGGATCTTCTCAAGAGGTTCAACATGGAAGAAGCCAAGGTGATGAAAACTCCAATGAGCTCATCCATCAAGCTTGACATGGATGAAAAAGGTAAATCTATTGACTCAACTATGTATAGAGGCATGATAGGATCCTTGCTTTATTTGACCGCTAGTAGACCCGATATCATGTATAGTGTATGCTTATGTGCTAGATTTCAATCTTGTCCTAAAGAATCTCACTTAAGTGCCGTTAAAATAATTCTTAGATATTTGAAAGGGACAATGAATATTGGTTTGTGGTATCCTAAGGGTGATAACTTTGAATTGATTGGTTTCTCGGATGCCGATTTTGCCGGTTGTAGAGTTGAAAGAAATAGCACTAGTGGCACTTGTCATTTCCTAGGACACTCACTTGTCTCATGGCATAGTAAGAAGCAAAATTCGGTAGCTTTGTCAACGGCGGAAACCGAATACATAGCAGCCGATTTGTGTTGTGCACAAATCCTTTAGATGAAACAAACACTTAGTGATTTTAACTTGTCTTTTGAGCATGTTCCTATCAAATGTGATAATACTAATGCCATAAATATTTCAAAAAATCTCGTGCAACACTCTAGGACCAAGCATATAGAAATCAGACATCATTTTCTTAGAGATCATGCACAAAAGGGTGACATTACACTTGAATTTGTAGCACAAAAGATCAACTTGCCGATATTTTTACAAAACCTCTAAGTGAAGAACAATTTTCCGATATTAGAAGACAACTAGGGGCTATTTCTCTTTGATCTGATGTTTGTATAATGAATTCTTGTTGGAAATGCATTATGATTGCATAAATTTCATCTCATACGCATCATATAGCAATCCCTTAGGAAATAGGTCAATTTTTGACCAAAAATCAAAATTCCCGTGGCATTGGACATCAAAAATTGGGGATTTCAACTGAAAAGGGTAGAGGAAGGATCACGAGACAAGAAAATGCAAGAAAAATTGGAAAATTTGACCGTTGACCATGCCATTGACCGTTGACCATTGACCAAGCGGTCGACCGGTTCGTCGGGGCTGGGAATTTAAAAGGCCCCCACGTGTCAGTTTCTTCCACTGTTCTCCATCGTTCCTTGAAGACTCTTCATCTTGCCGTCTTCAGAGACCAGTTTGGGCTATTCCTTGGACCGATTTCAGGCTTTGGAGTGATTTTTTACACGATTTTGAGGTTAGGGTTTCATCTCTTGACGGATTTGGACTTCGGATCTGGACAGGTTCCTCTCTGAGTGCGCGCCATCTTCTGGTTTTGTTCCTTTCCTGCGCGCCTAGGGCTTATTCGGGTTGGTCTTCTCTCTTTGCCTGCTCGCTTCAGTTCTCCGAGTTTATCTCCATTTTTTTGGGATTTTGGATGGCTCCTCGAAAGGAGACGGGTACTTCCAGGGCTTAGGGCAAGCGCTCTGTTGAGCCATCTCAGCCCA